>NW_004956445.1:0-1055 GCF_000276665.1 Chinchilla lanigera
TAAATCATTAAATAAGGCAAGGCTTATTATTTCTTTTTTTTTTTTTTTTTTTTTTTTTTTTTTTTTTTTTTTTTGGTTTTTCTCTGGTACCGGGAACCGAACTCACGACCTTGCGCTTGCCAAGCAGGCGCTTTTGCCGCTGAGCTAAATCCCCAGCCCCCTGTTTTTTGTTTTCTGAGACAGGGTCTCACTGTGTGGCCCGGCTGGCCTTAAACTCACAGCAATCCTCCTGCCTCAGCTTCCCGAGTGCTGGGATCACGGGTATGTGTCACCATGCCCCGCTCTACTGACACCCGCTGTTTTGTTATGCTGCTGCTCCTGCTTAGCGGGGTGGACCCCAGGACCCTGCAGGTGCTAGGCAAGCACTCTGCCACTGAGCTCACCCCTATTTTTGGCCTAGCAGGACTTCCCGTGGGTATGAAGGGCATCGTGTGGCTCTGACTTGCACTTCGTAGAACACACCCTGTGCTTACTGGCCACTAGCAGACAGTCGTGGCAGAAGGATCTGTCCACACCCTTTGCTGTCCCTGGTGTGGAGCTGTCAGTTTGTGGAGGTCGCTTGCTACCAGGAGTGATTCGCAAACACCCCATCCCGTCGGAGGACTGCTCTGCACTTGCTGGTCTCCTCCCACGAAGGAGCTGTTAATATGAGTGAGGCCCATTGCCCGTGTGAGGTACATTTTTCCCTTGTCATCGCTGCTTTTGACGAGACATCATTGCCAAACCCAATGCCGTGCATGCTCCCCTCTTCTGGTTTCATGGTTTTAGCTCTTGTTTAGGTCTTTGGTTCACTTCAAGTTCACTGCTGGACCTCATTAAGGGATGCGCCGGGGCCAGGGATGTGGCCCTAAGCTGGGATATAGCTCAGTGGCACAAGCACCTGCCTGGTAAGTACAAGGTCCCGAGTTCAATTCCTGGTACCAAAAAAAAAAAAAGCACAAACAAAAAAGGGATGGGCCATGTGTGGTAGCACACACTTGTAATTCCGGCACTCGGGAGGCTGAGGGAGGAGGATCATTGTGAGTTTGAGACCAGCCTGGGCTACAAAGTGAGCT
>NW_004956445.1:3130-4430 GCF_000276665.1 Chinchilla lanigera
TTTTTTTTTGGTTTTTCTCTGGTACCGGGAACCGAACTCACGACCTTGCGCTTGCCAAGCAGGCGCTTTGCCGCTGAGCTAAATCCCCAGCCCCCCAACCTGGGCAATTTAGAAAGACCCTGTCTCAAAATAATAATTCTTTTTTTTTAAAAAAAGTGTTGGGTATATACTCAGAAGCCAAGCATGAAGGCCCTGGGTTCAATCCTCAATACCAAAATTTAAAAACGAGTAATTTAAAAATGGGCAAAGGCTCCCACAGTGCAGAACGTTCTGCTCTCAGCTCTGTGCTAGGACAGGGAGGTGCCAGCAAGAGAAGGGGATGCGGTCTGAGGCCGCCCCAGGGGGCCCTCGGAGCCGCACACAGGGCCGGCTGTCCCAACGATAGCCCTCCTTTGGGTCCTCCTGGAGGGGTGGTGCCGGGTTGGGGATGCTGTGGCCAGAGCCCCAGCCCTCCCTCTGGCCCAGCGGAGCTTGTGAGCCCTCCAGGGCTCAGCTCCACCCACTCCTCCCCCCAGGGCTGGCCCCACTTTCCGGGACAGCGTGGGGTCCACCCCAGCCCCAGGTTCTGGCAGAGACTGAGACTAAAGCATCCTTTAAAAAAAGTTTCCCCACCCTGTTTTCAAGCAGTGAGCGAAGACTAGATACTGCTCTGAGCCCAGAGAAGGGGTGCAGACGACCAAAGCACACGGGAAACACACAGGACGCCGTCAGCCCTCAGGGACATGCGAATGGGGTCACAGCGAGACACAGCCAGGAGGAAAGGGGCAGGTGCAGCGCCAGCAAGGGGTGCAGGCCGGGACACGCGCTCGCCCCGGGACAGCTGGGATCAGATGTGCAGTCGGTGCGCAGCTTGAGGAGCCGGCAGTCAGCACCACAGGGCCCAGCAACCCCGCTGCTAGAGGTGCACCTGCAAGGCTGTCACAGCGGCCTCACCACAGCCCTGAGGCACAGCCGGGGCGCCTGTCACCTGTCCACGGCAGAGCAGCGGGCGCACCCACAAAGCGGACCGCCGCCAGCCACGGCAGGAGACAGTGCGGGGTGCGCTCGGTGGCACGGGCCCGGGAAACGTCACTTGCCGTGGGGAAAGCCAGGCTGGCCAGTGTGCAGCCCGCAGGTGCCACGCAGGACGGGCAGCCCCAGGCGGGCAGAGGGAGCGGACAGCGCGGGAATAAAGGTGTGGGGTCCGTGATCGTGGTTGAAACCTTGTGACTCTATGAAAAGACTGAGTTGAATCCTTTTAAAAAAGAGTCAGTGGGGGGCTGGGGATTTAGCTCAGCGGCAAAGCGCCTGCCTGGCAAGC
>NW_004956446.1:0-1469 GCF_000276665.1 Chinchilla lanigera
TACATACTCATCTTTCCTAGTCAAGAAATAAACTAGAACTAAACAAGAACTAAACCCTTAGCTCCTAACTGTCATTACACTACATTAGCATTTTTATATCACTTACTCCATGCCAGCCACACTAAGTACTTTCTATGTATTAACTTACCAAATGCAAGCATATTACCCTGTAAATTTCTCTAGAATGCTCTTGCTACAGGAGGGAAATCAGGTGTTTTAATTTTCACTACTTGATTACAGTATGTTCAAGCAGAGATTTCAACCCAGTTTGTCTGGGCCCAGAGTCTACATGGAGACTCATTTTACTTGTTTTCCAGCCTTCTTAAGAAAAACCTTAATACTATGTGGTTTTCATCCCCCTCTATAGAAAATACAGTACATAACAATCTTTATCCAAAAAACTGGAACACAGAGGAATATCATTCTGTATGTATGCTCCTGAAATTCCCAAGATGCTGGAGAGGGCCCCATTTTGAAAGCTGCTACTTCTTGATCTCTTTCCCATTTAGCAGCATATCAAGTCCAGATTACTGAAACCTTCTCAGATTACCTCAGTGTATTCAACCAGCATACACTAACACTAAGACATATAAATGTAACTGTTTCTTCTGAAAAAGGAAAACAGTCACACTTTTGAGGTCTGCATTAGTAAATAAATCTCTGCCTCTGTCTTTTTTTAGCAAAAAATATACCCTATGAACTGTGGGTTATGGTTGTTTCAGATTCTGAAAAGATTGATATGGTATCCAGTGAGCTCCAGCCCTTGAGACAGTTTATATTACTTCATCTTTATAATAAACTTCTCTGAATAACTTCTCTGAAGTTAGTTTCATTGTACCACTTTTCAATTAGTAACTGGACTATAAGGAGACTTCAAATTTATCCCAGATTCCCTCCACTGGCTGCAACAGGTTTTGAGAGCCTAAATTACCCTCTCACCCACTGCACTCCACCTCTTTGTGTATCTGCTGGAGAAAAGGGAGCTGTCTTCACAGCAGTGCTTAAATTCTGTGAGTAAAAACATCACATAACATTAACTACAACCGCAGAGTGACTAGCAGTACGTAAGCAATCAACATTTGTTAAATGAGATAGAGTGATGAATACTGAGAGCATAAATTTAGTCTTACTTTGAACATTCAGGGCTCCAAACTTGACCCCTAAATTATAATCAATCTGTTTCTTACTAAGTAACTCCAGGTGGATCACTGAACATCTGTGCCTCAGGGGTTTATTTATCTGTAAAATTATTATTATATAATAGTATATATCTAATAGAGTTAGTGTGAGTATTGAATGAGTTATTTTATACAAACTGCTTATAACAACAGTAATATAGTATAGTAGAAACTACCTATTGATCTCTTATTTAGTCTTATTCTCTTTAATTGTTTGATCAATCTTGCTTTCTTACATCTGAGCAACTTCACTGAAGATAACACTATGAAGTAATATAACAATGATTGTTA
>NW_004956446.1:2695-4326 GCF_000276665.1 Chinchilla lanigera
CATCTGGTGTAAAAAAATCAAGTAAGCACTCCTTGCTTTTGAATACTCATTGCATGAAATATTGTTTTTATTCTTCAATTTTTTTAATCTATGAATTTCTTTTTAAATTAAACACGCATCCTATATGTAGTGTACTGTTGGGTAATGTTTTTCTTTTCATTTAATTTGCCAATCTACTTCTTTTGATTGGACAATTGAGGCCATTTGTATTGAGAGTTATTACAGGAAAATATTGACCTGTTCCTGTCACTGCATTATTTTTACATTATTGATTCCTTTATCATTCCAATTCATTTAACTGCTCATTCTGCTTAATATATTCATTCCATGAGAATTTGGGTATTATTAGTTTCATGATTTGTCTAGGATAACCTTAAGAAATTGTTAAAGTGCTACTTTGTTACTTATGCATTTTGTAAGATATTCTTTGTTAAGAAATACTCCTTACTTCAACATCAATTTTGAAAGTTAGTTATGTAGGACACATTATTCTGGGTTGAAAGTGAGAGTTTCTTTTGAGAGTTTGAAGCACTTCACTCCGAGCTCTCCTGGCATTTAAAGTTTGTGTTAAGAAGTCAGCTGTGGGGCTGGGGATTTAGCTCAGCAGCACAGTGCCTGCCTGGCAAGTGCAAGGTCATGAGTTTGATCCCTGGTACCAGAAAAAAAAAAGAAGAAGAAGAAGTCAGCTGTAATCCTTATTGGTTTATCTTTATAAGTGATTTGTTGTTTTTCTCTAACAGCTTTTACAATACTGTTCTTGAGTTGGATTTCTGGGATTTTCATTATGATATATCCTGGAAAAATTCTTCTCTGGTCATGGCTATTTGGGATTCTATATGCCTCACTTAGATGTATACTGGAGTCTTTTCCCATACTTGGAAAGTTTTTTGCTATGATTTGTGTAAAAAGTATTTGTTTTTCTATATGTCCTGTCTTCTGACTTTTCTCCAACTTGTTAATTTTATTTTTTTATTTTAAACAGAGTAGTACATGAGACACAAACAAACAAAAAAATAGAGCAGCAGATGCATACCAGTATCACGAACATAAACAAATTAAAGCAAGAACATTCAAAATGATACAGGGTCTCAAGACAAATTAATACAAATCAACAGTGGTTGTTATACTGCATATCGCTATCCTCAACTACATTGCTCAGATTACCAGATGTAAGAATGAAAGATTGCTCAAACCATTAAAGAGAATAAGCAAATAATTCTTCAATAAAACATTAGAGATAATACAGAGTTTCACTAGACAAGATGGTAGTTCACTATTGTAATTCCATTGCATATTGTTACCTTCAAGTCAGTTGCTCAGACCACCAGACACAAGCATGCAAAGTCAATCAGAACTTAAAAAATTGTGAGCATTAACTGTTCATTTCAATACACCATAAAACAACAGCAATACAGTCATCACAGCTATTCATATATATATATTTATGTTTTGCCTTTCTTCCTTCTTTTTTCTTCTTTCCCTCATACTAGTCATTCCTTCCTTTGAGGAATGACTTCCTCAAAGGAAGTCAGAATTTCTTCCCCTTTCCTGTCATCTATTGTACGTTTTGACTTTTACCTAGTCTTTCAGGTTCCTACACCAAGGAGACATGATGTTTACACATGTGGGTC
>NW_004956447.1:0-4375 GCF_000276665.1 Chinchilla lanigera
TGCAATTTAGGCGGGGCTTGAACTTACTTTGTGGGCCAGGCTGGTCTCAAACTCACAACAATCCTCCTGCCTCAGCCTCCTGAGTGCTAGGATTACAGGCCTGTGCCACCATGCCCGGCTCTGAAAGCTTTTCTGTGGGACTCACACATCGTTACATTCTGCCAATTTGAGAAGTGCCTCCTCATACCTTTTCCCCAGACCTCTTTCAACTGATCTTCTAATGCTGCTTTTCTTTCTGACCCCCTGAGAATACCTACAATAAAACTGTTAACACCTGTCTATCGATCAGTGTAGATCTCTTCTTGCCATCTCTTGGTCTAGAGAATGGAAGCAGCTGCATGTATTTCTTGGGGATCTGCTAAATGGAAGGGTTTTGCTTTACACTGTCTTTCAAGGATATTCCAAATTGTCAGACATAGTGGCACACACCTATAATTCCAGCACTTGACAGGCTGAGGCCGGATGATTACAAGTTTGAGGCCAGCCTGGGTTACATAGTGAGTTCAAGGCCAGGCTGAACTACGTAAGTGAGACTTTGTCTTTATAAAAACACTCACACACGCAGCACTGTGGATTGGGACCACAATGCTACAGCAGGCTTTTCTGACTGCTGCAGAGTCATCTGTAAATCAGACATGACACACAAGAATTAGACTGTTTGGTTTTTTCAATTGTTTGTTGGTTTATTCATTTACGAGAGAAAGAGCCTGGCTACGCTGCCCAGGCCGGCCTTGAATTGCTGGGCTCAAGGGAATTTCTTTAACTTAATTCCCTTTTTCTATCCCCTTGAGGTACTTGGGCTCAGGTCCCAGGGCCTCCCGCATGTTAGGCAAGTGCCCTATCACTAAACTACACCCCCAGGCCTGCCTTAATTCTTGAGGATGTTTTCATTGCATATAGAATTCTGGATTGTAAGTGTCTTCTTATAGCACTTTAAAAATATTGGCCCCCATCTTCTATCCTCTTTTGTTTCAGATGAAAAGTTGTTAGTTACTTGGTTTATTGTTCTCTTGTGTAAGGAGTCATTTTTTTGTTTTCAAGATAGGCTTTTTCTGGTACCAGTAGTTTGACAATGTTGTGTTTGTCATGTTGTTTTGTTTGTTTGTTTGTGTTGTCTTTTTTTTAAATCCAGTTTGGGATTCTTTTGAAATCTCTTCTTGTATAAATGTATGTCTATTAAAAAATTTGGGATTTTCAAAAAATTATAGTACTGGGAATTGAACCAAGGACATTTGGACTGAGATATATCCCCGCCCCTTTTCCCCCCCGCCCCCCCCCCTTTTTTTTTTTTGGTCTTTTTGAGACAGGGTCTTGCTATGCAGTTCCGGCTGGCCTTGAGCTCACTTTGTAGCCCAGACTGGTCTCGAACTCACGATTCTCCTGCCTCAGCCTCCCGAGTGCTGGGATTACAGGTGTGCGCCACCGCACCCGGCTTCCTCCCCCTTTTTGAAACAGCATCTAGCTAAATTGCTCAGGCTGGGATTAACTTTTGATTGTCCCACCTCAGCCTCCTGAGTAGCTGGGATTATAGATATGAGCTACCACACCAGCATAAATTTGGAAAATGTTTTTATCATCGTGTTTTCAAACATTTTTCTGTCCTTTGCTCTCTCTCTTATCCTTCAGGGATTCCCATTTGATATACATTATAGCTTTGGATATTGTCTCTAATCTCTGCTTTTTTTTTTTTTTCAGTTATTTCTATTTTTTGTGTTGGGTTATTTCTATTAGTCTATCTTTAAATTTAACTGATTCTTTTATCATCTCCCTTCTGCTCTTGATATCACCCAGCAGCGAGGTGTGGTGGTGCATACCTGTAATCCCAGCACTCTGGGAGGCTGAGGCAGGAGGACTGCTGTGAATTTGAGGCCAGCCTGGGCTACATAGTAAGACCCTGTCTCAAAGAAAAAAAACAAAAAAAAACCCTAAACTTTGTGTATATATGCATATATACATATATGCATATATACACACACATATATCACCTAGCATATTTTAAAACATATACATATGTGTATATTTAATTTCTGAAAGTTCCATTTCCTTCTTTTCTATCATTTCAATGTGTCTCCTGAGATTTCCTTTTTACTCATTATGAACATTTTTCCTTTACATCATGGAATAATTATAATTTCCACTCTAAATTTTTGCTAACTGCAAATCTGTGTCGTATTAGTATCAATCTCTGTTGATTGTCTTTTCTTTTGAAAAGATGTGACATATAGTCTTGTTTCTTTGTATGTCAAGTAATTTTGTAATTGCTTCCCAGACAATGTAAATATTAAATTGTGGAGACAAGCTCTATTGTGTGTGTATGTGTGGGTGTGTATATGTGTTACTAGGGTTTAAACCCAGGGCCTTTGAACTGAGCTATATACCCAGCACTCTTTATTTTTTAATTTTTGAAACAAGGTCTTGCTAATTTACCTATGCTTGCTTTGAACTTGCAATCCTCCTGTCTCAGCCTCCTGAGCTGCTGGGATTACAGGTGTGTGCCCTTGTGCCTGGCTTCTGTTATGTTCTTCAAAGAGTACTGATTTTTTTTGTTTGCCATTAATTTGTGTGGACTCAAACTGCAAAATCTGGTTTTGGGCTGCAGAGCAAGTCACAGGAAGGGTCTTTTATCTTTGGTTGGGCTGCTTGCAGTCTCCCCTACATATGTGTGGTTCAGGGTTTTCCAGAAAGCTGGACAGTATTTGAACACAAATAATACTTCTCTCCTCCTCTGATTCTCTGCTTCCTAGGAGTCCCTTTCATTGTCCAGCAGCTGTGGGTTCCCAGGACTCTGGTTTTCCAAGCTACCAGGGTTTTTGTACCCTGAGTGACATGGGCTGCAGGCTGCCCTCAAGCCAAAGCACGGAAAGATGGAGAATTTACCCCATATTATTGCTTTTGCATCAGTACTGACTCCCTGTCAGAGTCTACCTGTTTTTGTTTATCTCTCTGGTCCCTTCAGAGAGTTGTTTTTTGGCATATTTTGTTTATATTTGGCCCAACAGGAGCTTCCTGGGTCATAGCATATACGACATTCCTGTAACATTTTATTAAGCTATGCACATAACTAGGAACACCAGGATCAACCAGCACTAGCAAAGATTCTTTTTTCTGTTGTTGTGCTGGGAACTGAACTCAAAACCTTGTGCTTGCCAGGCAGGCACTGTGCCACTGAGCTGTATTCCTGGCCCTTTCCTTTCTTTTGAGACAGGGTCTCACTATGTAACCCAGGCTGGCCTCGAACACATGGTGGCTCTCCTGCCTCAGCCTCCCGAGTGCTGGTATTACAGGAGTGTGCTATCATGCCTGGCCAGAGATTCTTATCTATATTAAAACTTTCTGACTTCATTCCTGTGACTCACTGTGCCCAAGTTGTGTTTTTAATGTCCTTATAAAATTTTTATTTTAAAACATTTAGACTTACACAAAATTTATAAAGGTGATATGCAGAGTTCTACATCCCACACTCAATTTCTTCTATTATTAACATCTTAGTAAAGTGCATTCATCACGGTTAACGAACCAGTATCGTTAATTATGATTACGTAAAGCCATACTTCTTTGTGTCCCATGATCTCATTAGGGACAGCCCATCTCTTTAGGTTCTGCTTGGCTGGGAAAGTTGCTTAGGTTCTCGTTGTTTTTGGTGACTGACAGCTTTGGAGAATATTGGTCTTGCATGTTGTAGACCATCGTTCGGTTGGATTTTGGTTATTCATGTCATGATTAGACTGGGATCGTGGCCAGAGGTAAAACGCCATTCTCCTCGAATTCTGTGCAGGTTACACACTGTCACCATGACTTAGCACCATGATCACTGGCTGAGGTAGTCGTCAGGCTCCCATACCAGAAAGTCACTCTTTCCCCCTTCTTTCCACACTGTATCCCGGAGTGGCGTCCACATACGTTCTGTTTTGTATGAGCAGTTATTTACACCGTGTTGCGCATTTGCAGTTTTTAGAGAGTAGATCTTGCACATTCTCACCAACAAACCAAAAACAGTAACTATGTGAGGTGATAGATATGTTAGTTATCCTAATTTTGATAATCTTTTCACAAACATTATGTTTTACTTCATAAATATAAATAACTTTTGTCAGTTATAGCTCATTAAAGCTGGAAAAAACTTGCTATATAAAACCTGACAAAGGGGTTAATGATTATTCCCAGTGTTTATCCACTTGACAGTCCAATTTTGCTTGTTCTTTTCTTTTCTCTTCTTTTTTGAGACAAGTTCTCACTATGTAGTTCAGGCTGGTCTTGAATTTACTATGTAGCCCAGGCTGGCCTTGAACTCACAGTGATTCTCCTGCCTCAGCCTCCTGAGTGCTTGCAGGTGTGCACCGCTGTGCCCAGCAAATTTTTCTTGTTTTTTTTTTTT
>NW_004956448.1:0-4345 GCF_000276665.1 Chinchilla lanigera
AATAAAAAAAATAAAGAGACCACGGCCAAAAAGGCAAGTAATAGCTCAGGAATTCAAATCTATAGAAACTGAGTTCTTGCTCCTGCTCTGTCTCCAAATGATTATGGGTCCCGGGTTTCTACATGAGTGTTCTACATTTCATTCATTCCTTCAACAAATAGTTCTGAAGCATTCACTGCTCCAGGCACTGTTCTAGGCACTGAGAAAGTACAGATGATATGGCATATAAAATCCTCATCCTTACAGAGACTAACTCCAGGGAAATGAGATAGACAAAATATAGTTACTAGAAAATACAGGGTACATCCCATGGTAATAAATGACATGGAGGGTAATTGTCAAAGTGGAGGAGCTGTGAGTTTCAGACAGAGTGGTCAGGGAAGCCTCAGTGGCCCTGTCTGCAGGTGGTAATCACAATAACACAACCTTACAGGATTAGTATAAAAAGTAGGCAAGTGAAGCCACATAAAAAGCCAACCCCTGTGACTACCTCAGAGTTGATACTAAATAAGTGCTAGTTACTATCGCTATTATCACTTTAACTGCTTACTATTCAAATTATTTTGACATTAGTTAAATTTTTACTGTGTTGATTACTGGCAAGGGAAGTAACTCAATCTAATTTCTGTGATCCTCTATTTTCTCATCTCTCACGTGATGACAATAAGTCTCCACACCATAGAGATTTTGTAAAGACAATGGGAGTTTATTCTTAGTACCTGAAAAGTACCTGTGACATTGTGAGTGTTCAATAAATATTAACAAAGCCACCACTGGAAAGAATGCTGCAGGAGGTCAGGACTCTTTGTTCTGTTCATCCTTAAACCTTCACTAGGCAGGATAGGCTCTGGTACACAGCAAACTTTTAGTTAACAGTTGTTGAATGAATAAATTGAATGTTTGTGTGAAGGAATCACTATGTGACAATGCAGGTCCCACAGAAAATAAAAGACACAAACTGGACCATTTGAAGTGAGCTTAGTAAGGACTATTAACAAAGACAAGGGTAGAGTGTCTCTGACTATTAACAAAGACATGGGTAGAGTGTCTCACTCTGGGCCAGTGAGACACACCACAACGAGTTACAGTGGAGCTCCATTTAGATTCCAAGGCTTGAAGGATCAAGGTAAGTTAGCAGTTATTCATCTCCAAGGGAGCACATGGAGAAGGCTATTGGAAAGGAGCTTGACCCTCACCCTCAGTCTACGAGCACAGTGGTCACATGGCAGCCCCTCAGAAAGCAGGTATGCAATCCCTTGCTGGAGCTCCCCATCAGCTGGGCCAGTGAGAAACCAGGCAACATGAGACCTCATTGATGTGATTGATAGAAGTGAGTCTCTGGGGCAGAAAGAAGAGGACAGAAGGTAGAGAATGGATCAGGGAGGCAGAGATAGAAGCTACCCACCACAGCTTTCTGTGTTTTAGCTCACTGAATCATCACAATGACCTATGAAATATTTTGTTATTCCTGTTCTAGACGAAAACACATAGGTTCCGAGAGGCTAGGTACCATGCCTAAGGACACATACCTCTGAGTGAGTGGGATGGGGCTCAGGAAGTCCTACTCTAAAGTCTCTCCCCTAGACTACTAACCCATCTGTTTGCTTGATCTGCAGCTACCTGCCTGAACCCCAGAAATGATCGTCTGCCCTCATCACCTTAGATATTAACTTTCCTAAGCCATGTGGGTCCACCTCTCAACAACCTCAAGCCATTACTCAGCAGTCGCTCACACTTAATCATTCTAAGTTTCTCATGCTTCCTCAGCCATCCTGGAGGCAAATTTCATGAAAAAGGAAAATAAGTTCTCATAAATACATGGACATGAATTTCCAACCTCCGTTGCTACACCTAAGAGAGAAAGAGCTCTATACTTCTGGTGTCCCCACTCTGTCTGAACAGCTCTGACAAGGAAATCATTCTCCCGTAGGATGGCATCATTTGCTTCTGCACCTTCACCTCCTGGTTCTCCTTTTGCTCTCTGCAACCACGCAGAGCAAATTGCACGTTTCTGCAAGGTGAAAGTCCTTCTACATATTGATCCACTTTCCAGAGCTTCCCCCCACATCTGGTCCTCACTCTACTTGACCTCATTCCTCAGTTATTGCCCCACATAAAGTGTGTCTCTCTTAGAACTGAACATACTGCTTCTGAAATCATGTCCCTCCCTGTTACAGATCTGGGAGGTGAAATCCAACGAGGTTAAGCAAGATTTCCTGAAAATCACGCTTAGAGGTGCACAAGCAGATGTCAACTGCTTCGACCTGAAGCTAGGAGTAAAAGCAGTTATGGAGTCCCCTAGGGGACTCACCTCATCCGCTTCACTCCTCCAGCAACTTCCACGCTGCATCAGCCTCCTCCTTGGGATGGCTCGTAGGGGAGGCAGGAGAGATATTCCGCATGCCCTCAAGTGGGGTGGCCAAGCTTGGAGTTGGGAGAGTTCTATTTACAGCCGCCTCCTTTACACAAGTGGAGATCTGGACACTGCACTGGACTCTCCAGGATGCAAAGCTCTGAGAGATGCCAGATCGTTATCACTGTCAGATACAATTTCCTCCCACTGCCTCTGCCCCTCCGCCAGGCCCATGGTGTCCATCTGTTTATGGAAACAGTGAGGTCCTGGCCAGGTATTTTTAGACAGGGCCTTTGTTGGGCAGAAGTAACTTCCCACCAGAATTGTCAACACTCCAGCTTCTCCTTTTTGTGTATCTATGTTAAGACCTTGAATAATACAGAAAACCACAAGCCAGGGGCTGAAAGTTCCTTAGTGTGGTAGGGGTTGACCTTCCTCACTACCTCCTCTTGCAAGGGTGGATTTTCCTGTTTTTATTTTCTTCAGGACTTTTTTCTGGTGCTTTTTTTTTCTCCTGTCAATATGCTAAAATAGAATAATGTGCAGCTCCTCCCATCCTCACTGAAAAATAAGCTTTATTTGAAGATTTCCTGAAGAATGGGAAGTTGCATAGCTTGCTCATCACAGTTAAGTCTGAGCAGGAGCAGAAATAAAATGAAGGCAAGGGGAATAAACAGTACTACAGTTTTTATACTATTGGTTCAATAATGGGCTATTAGTGACCATCAAATCCAATCATCACTTTACAGATGAGGAAACTGAGGCACCACAAAGGCAAGGGACATTGTGACTCAGAAATCAATTCCAAGAGCATCAAGTACCAAGACTAAGTAAATGCAGGTATTATCAATCCCAGCTCTCTGCTACGTGGGGCATAGGATGAGTCTCTGTGGTATAGAGGGGATGCTGATATCAACTTGAGATGAACTGTCCCAAGTATGAGGAGATAAGCTCAGAACAAAAAGAGCAGTAAGTGCAACCTGGCAACCAGAGATTCTGAGTGTGACCGTGGCTAAGCAGGAAAAAGAAGGCGAGATAGGGGCAAATGGGAGCCGCCTCTGCAGGGAAGAGCCCTTTAGGAAGGAGAGATGATGGGCATAAAAAGAAAAGAGTGGTAAATGCATAAAGATAACAAGTGTCAGAGTACTTTATGACTCAATTATGTCTTGACAGAGGCATTTCAAGGGTGGTTTAAAAGGAACCTCAGCAGACTCTGAACTGTTTTCCTGGCCAAATGGTTTTTGGAATTTATTTTTAAATATTCTCATGGAGCAAACTATACTACATGCCTGGCTCCAAATTACTTGTGTGAAGTGTAAGTGATACAAATTATGAAAGACATGACTTCATTCAAATCCACATGAGTGGATATTCAGAGAAAAGCCATGGACACTGAGCTGGCATGGGGAATGCTGGCCCTAACTTGGGAGGGCAGCAGAAGGGGAGGTATTATATCTCACAGGCCTCAGTTTTCTTACCCAGATAATGGTAGTCCTTGCTTTGTAGTCTTTCAAGCTCTTCGTAAGAATTATTTTTGTCTTAGTAAAACTCAGCAGCAAGTTGGATTGGAGTCCATATTTCCCAAGTGACCATTTAAATATATTTATTGTTTTCTAACACATGTTGTAATAAAAATCTCACTGAATGTTGCACAGGCTTAAAAAGCCTGAATTCAAAACCTGCTTTCACCATGGTCTAGTGTCATGGCCTCGAGCAAATTCTTGAACCAAACTGTGCCTCAATTTCCTCATTATAAAATGGAGATGATAATAGTACCTATTTCATGGATTAATCATGAGAATTTAAGGAGTTAGTCATTTAGTCTTGGCATACTTTAACCATATACGTTACCTATTAAAATATTTGCCTGAGGGGCTCGGGATTTAGCTCAGCGGCAAAAAGAACCTGCCTGGCAAGCGCAAGGTCGTGAGTTCGGTTCCCGGTACCGGAGAAAAACCAAAAAAAAAAATAAAATAAAATAAAATAAAATAT
>NW_004956449.1:0-1043 GCF_000276665.1 Chinchilla lanigera
TGTTAGTTCAATAATTGGAAAGAAAAAGAAAAGCAGATTAAGGCTATAAACTGCCCGTGATGGAGGATAAGGGGAGTCATGACATTCTCCAAGGGCCAGCCTGCTCCGGCACCGACCTCCGCACTTTCCCAGCCTCTTCCTCTCTCTCTACTTCCAGTTTTTCCCCGTAAAATGTACTTTGGAGTAAAAAAATTCATTACCTTTTCTCCAGGGTCTCGCTGTGTAGTTCAGGCTGGCCTCAAACTCACTACGGAGCCCAGGCTGGCCACGAACTCACAATGATCCTCCTGCCTCAGCCTCCCAAGTGCTGGGATTAAGGTATGCATCCCCATGCCCAGCCAAATATTTTCCTCATAAAGTGTGAGCCAGGCAATGGCTCACACTTGAAATGCCAGCCCTCTGGGAGGCTGAGACAGGAGGGCCACAAGTCTGAGCCCAGTATGAGTAACTCAGAGACTTAGTGACACCCTGAATCAAAGAAAATATTTCTGGAAAAAGGGCTCAGTGTGAAGGCCTTGGGTTCAGTCTCCAGTATCACAAAAAAAAAAAAAAAAAAAAAAAGACAAAATACAAACAAAAATGCTTATAAAAAATTGTATTATAATTTACAAGTTAAAAGCTGGTACATGTGTAAAATCCCTGGGTTGAACACCCAGCACACACACCAAAACATTACAAAAAACAGTTCAGCAATTTTTTAAACGTTAAGAAGTACTTATGCCGGGCATGGTGGTGCATGCCTGTAATCCCAGCACTCGGGAGGCTGAGGCAGGAGGATCGTTTCAAGTTCGAGACCAACCTGGGCTACAAAGCGAGCTCACGGCCAGCCTGAATTGCACAGCGAGACCCTCTCTCAAAAAGACGAAAAATAAAAAGAAGTACTTATAAGTTCTATTTCCTATGATATATTGCTAATATCCAACAAAAACTACCAAACCCAGTTTTTGAAGTAAAATGTACTTTTTTTATTTTTAATTCATATTGAATTTATTTTTCTTGACAGTAATACTACATTTAGTATAAATACATTCCATAGTTCACAA
>NW_004956449.1:6163-7280 GCF_000276665.1 Chinchilla lanigera
AAAAAAAAATAAAAAAATAAAAATAAATAAAAATAAATGAAGAAAACAGTGCCTATCGTTGAGGACTCCCATGGGGATTCGGGGCGGGGGTGGTCTTCTTGGTGCTAGAGACTGAATCCAAGACCTAATGCACACTAAGCACAAACTCTATCACTGAACTACACCCCCAGCCTGGGTTATGTTTTAAACACCTGGCATACAGTAGTTGCTCACTTGTTCATTGGATATATATATGCACCGAACACCCAGGCATAGTGGCACACGCCTATAATCCCGGCACTTGGGAGGCTGAGGCAGGAGGATCACTCTGAGTTCAAGACAAGCCTGAACTACATAGGGCGACCCGGTCTCAAAAAATCAAAAATAAACCGGACGTGGTGGGGCATGCCTGTAATCCCAGCACTTAGAAGGCTGAGGCAAGAGGATCATTGTGAGTTCAAAATCAGCCCAGGCTACAAAGTGAGCTCAAGGCGAGCCTGAACTGCACAGCAAGACCCTGTCTCAAAAAAGACAAAAATAATAATAATAGTACACCAAAAATAATAAACCCACCAGTAAAATATGACTAGCAATGTCATGTTTGTTCCACTCAGGGGCTGAGATTTAAACTGCACTTGCTCAGAAAGTATCATATTAAACACAGTAAGAATATTTACTTGCAAGAGAGGCCAGGTATGGTTGGGCACGCTTGTAATCCCAACACTCAGGAGGCTGAGGCAGGAGGATTGCTTGAAGTTCAAGGCCAGCCTGGGCTACAAAGTGAATTCAAGGTCAGCCTGGGCTACAAAGTGAATTCAAGGTCAGCCTGGGCTACAAAGTGAATTCAAGGTCAGCCTGGGCTACAAAGTGAATTTAAAGCCAGCTGAACTGCACAGTGAAAACCCTGTCTCAAAAAGAACAAAAAAACGGGGCTGGGGATTTAGCTCAGCAGCACAGCACCTGTCTGGCAAGCGCGACATCGTGAGTTCGATTCCTGGTACCGGAAAAACAAACAAAAAAAAGACATCTTGTGAAAAAGACCAAAAAAAAAAAAAAAAAAAGAATGTTTACTTGCAGGATGTAGTGATACATGACTATAATCCCAATTCTTTGGGAGGCTGAGGCAGGAGGACCACAT
>NW_004956450.1:0-1165 GCF_000276665.1 Chinchilla lanigera
TCTCTCCAGGTTTCTTTGTCATCAATCAGTCTACGGTTTTATTTCTTTCATAGGCCTGTGAAAACATCAGGATATTAATTGTTTCCACATTTTTGTAGATTTGAATATGTAGGTGATGGTTTTCAAAGGCTTTAAAGGTTAGAACAAAGCCCAGATGCACCTGCTGTGGCCAAATTTGATACCGTACTTGAGTCCACCTTCTGAGATCACAATTTAAAAATGTCATTTGCACAACCATGACTGAACATGGCATAACAGAAGAAGGAAACACAAGAAAACCCATAACATGTTACAGTGATTTCAGGGATCTGCAGGTAGCTGTTATTTGGAAGGTGCAATGGAGAGGATCCGGTGACATCTCAGGTTAGGACATATTCTTGAAGATGTTCATGTCCTAGGTGGGATACAAGAGATGCAGCTGAGACATCACATCAGGAACCTGTGTTGGTCCTGGGGAGGTGCAGAGCAGAGTGAGGAGGTGGAGGTGCACTTGGATTCCCAGCATCAGTGGGAGGTCCTTGATCATATCTGAGAGATGAGGTCTATGTGTGAGAATGTCAGCTCTGCTCTGCTTTCAGGAACCCTATATTCGCATGCAATTGATTTTCTGTGTTCATGGAAAACTCATTATGAGGTAATTACTTGGTATTTATCTTTTTATCTACTTTTATTTTTCTTGTACACATAATGTACATTTTTTGTGTTCTAGTTGTCAGCTTTGGAAATAGTTAAGTTTTGAAAGTGTCAGAAACAGTTTCCTGCCGGGCATGCTGGTGCACGCCTGCCATCGCAGCACTCAGAGGCTGAGGCAGGAAGATTGTTGCAAGTTTGAGGCCAGTCTGGTTCACAAAGTGAGCTCAAGCTCAGCCTGAACTGCATAGCGAGACCCTGTCTCTAAAAGACAAAAGAAAAAAAAAAGAAACAGTTTCCTTTCCTACAGGACAACTGATGTGCTCTATGTGTTCTCCCCACTGCCTGGGCCTATACTCCCCTAAGTTGTCAACAAACTGCTTCCTGTTTGAGCTCCTGGACAGAGAAGACACACCTGGTGATGCCTCTATTCCCCTCTTTCTGTCAGGATAACATGTGTGACTCTGCTACATTCTGCTGTTTGCTGAGAGAAAACAGAATCGGCTTTCATGCGGATGCCTGGTAGTGAATCTCT
>NW_004956450.1:5109-5998 GCF_000276665.1 Chinchilla lanigera
TGTATCATTTATAACTTGGCCAGTGCAGGAAATTTCCAAATTATTAAGCTTCCCTTTCCTCTGAGTTGATATTCCACCCTCTCTGGTTCCTGTTTATGATCATTGCTACATTAGTAATGAACTATATTGTGCCATTTCTACAGACTATTTCTCGTCTATTTTATTATATTTTTACACCAATGCATGGTTTTAACATCACTGGATTACTAAAACTTTACAATATGTTTTGAACTTTAAAATTCTTGGACTGTTTGTTTCCTTCAGAAATGCATTATGTGTGAGAGCTTTGGTTTATCTTTTTCAATGCCACTTTGAATTTTACCTGCTTTTTATCCAGTACGATCAAATTTTAAGGATACAATTGAATGGGATTTTGAATAATAAATCACTGGGACTCTATGATAAAAATACTTAATCGGCATATTTATTACCATTAGAAAATTTATAACTATTTCTAATTTTTCACTTTGTAACTCATGTCGCGATAGTTCCTGGAACTTCTACTAGTGTTTTCTACATGCAGTGATATAAAAAAGTAAATATTATATGTGTCTAGAGTCATACAAGAGGGATTTTTTGCATCTATGAGTCTACGGTTTAATGCATGTTTATGCAATAACAGACATATATATTTCCCTTCTTTTATGGGTGAGAAACATCCCATGTGTGGACATAATTTATTTAATTATCCTCTATGAACTGATAGACTTCTAGATCATTTCTAAATTTTGGTTACTGTGAAGAATTTGTATAGGAATCTCAGCTTACACAAATTTGTGCAAATGTGCAGTTTCAGCCCTCTTGGTTAAATACTCGGGGATAAAATAACAATGGGAATTCCTTGTGTTCATTTGAAAAGCTACTAAACTAGTTGTAGAGTAGCTGGGGT
>NW_004956451.1:0-1534 GCF_000276665.1 Chinchilla lanigera
AGTTGGGTACCATGGAGCTTTCAGAAAGTCGTCGTACAAACCAAGCTTGAGAGCAATTTGGGGAAAACTTAGCTCACTTAGATTAGAAAATATTGGGGAGGAAACGGCTATTGATACTCCTTTAAAGTAGTTATGTTATAGGCAGCTGAGTTAGATAGAAATATTATAGGCAGGCAGACAGGGCCAGGCCCTCAAAAGAGCCAACATGAAGGACAGGATAAGATACCTGCGGGCCAGACCTCAAGACAAAGGACTAAACAAACGCACCCACACACCTCCCTAGGGATGGACATAAGGGACTGATATTCTAAAGGTAGCCAACGCCTTCAAGAGTCACTGACCCAACCCCTCACAGGAAAAGCCCCTGTTCTGTGTTCATGGCTGCTTGCTATATGACTCGCTTCCCTATTTGATCCCAATTTAATCAATTTTACCTGAACAGTTCTTATTGGCTGACCATGTTTTGTCCATTTTCCCCCTATCTTGGACCGGCCTCACCTCCTGGTCTTGCTCTATAAAAGTCCCTAGAAAAGACAGAGTCGGGGGGGAACCCACTCCGGCCCCCTTCTGTCCCTCTCTTGGACAGAAGCTTTCTTTCCCTCAGTAAATATATTCTGCTGTTAAGCTCCTTTGTTCCTAAAATTCATTCTTTGGTTTTAGAGAACACGAACTCGTCCCAGATATCGTTCAGGTTGGGAGCTTTTATTTTCCTGTATTAGTTACAAGTGAGATTATATGAGTTCTGAGTTTTGCTTGAAAATGGTCTTTTTTTTTTTTTTGTACCCGGAATCGAACTCAGGACCTTGCGTTTGCCAGGCAGGCGCTTATCCCTGGTCCCTTGAAAACAGTCCTTAAGGGGTGTTGGAGGGTAGCAGTGAACAGGGGCATAGATGAAGCTGATACAAGGGAAAGAAACTCCCAACCTGAGCGATATCTGGGACGAGTTCGTGTTCTCTAAAATCGAAGAATGAATTTTAGAAACAATGGAGGTTAAGAGCAGAATATATTTATTGAAAGAAAGAAAGCTTCTGTCCAAGAGAGGGACAGAAGGGTGCCCAAGTGGGTTGCCAAAGACCTTGCCCTTCCCAGGGACTTTACAGAGCAAAACCACAAGGTCAGGCGGGTCCAAGATAGGAGGAAAATGGGAAGTTAGGAGGTGGGACAAAACTATGGCCAGCCAATAAGATTACTCTGTCTCAAAAAAACCAACTAACCGACCAACCAACTAACCAACCAGCCAGTCAGCCAAACAAACAAACTTGTTCACCACCGGGGGGAGTCAGCCTAGGAATTGTTTTTTTTTTGTACAGGGAATTAAATTCAGGACCTCGAGCTTGCCAAGCAGGCGCTGTGTCTCTGAGCTGTGTCCTGAGCTACAACCTGTTAATGCTGCAGAGAAACTGTACTAAAATGAACCTTGGTCTGGATTTCTCATGCTTCAGTTTCAGTCTTTAATTAAGAAGTGTGTGAATTTGAGCAAGTCACTCCACAACTCGGAGCCTCTTTCCTCACACTAGCTGTGATTTATTCTTTC
>NW_004956451.1:2809-4285 GCF_000276665.1 Chinchilla lanigera
AGATTATAGATTCAATGCCCAGTACTACTGAAAGAAGGAGAAATCGGGAGGAAAGAATAAATCACAGCTAGTGTGAGGAAAGAGGCTCCGAGTTGTGGAGTGACTTGCTCAAATTCACACACTTCTTAATTAAAGACTGAAACTGAAGCATGAGAAATCCAGACCAAGGTTCATTTTAGTACAGTTTCTCTGCAACATTAACAGGTTGTAGCCCAGGACACAGCTCAGAGACACAGCGCCTGCTTGGCAAGCTCGAGGTCCTGAGTTTAATTCCCTGTACAAAAAAAATAATTCCTAGGCTGACTCCCCCCAGTGGTGAACAAGTTTGTTTGTTTGGCTGGCTGGTTGGCTGGTTGGCTGGTTGGCTGGTTGGTTGGTTGGTTGGTTGGTTGGTTAGTTTTTTGAGACAGAGTCTCCATATGCAGTGCAGACGGGTCTTGAACTCACTATGTATCCTGGGCATGTCTGAAACTCTAAGTGATCCACCTGTCTCAGCCTCCCAAGTCCTGAGATTACAGGCGAGTGCTCCCACCCCAGCTGTCTTTTATAATTTAATCTTGGAAATGTCTTACCATGACCTCTGCTCTATTTCACGAGTCACAGGGGTCAACCAGTTCAGTGGGAGATGTATCCATGCAGGAGTGGAGTCACCTTCGGTTAGGGATCACTGAGAATGTCACTTTAGAAAGTGACTGCTCCATACCAGGTGTGGTGGTACACACCTGTAATCCCAGTACTTGAGAGGCTGAGGCAAGAGGATTGTTGTGAGTTCAAGACCAGCCTGGGCTACAAAGTGGGCTCGAGGCCAGCCTAAACTGCATAGCGAGACCCTGTCTCAAAAAGACAAAAAAAGAAAAGTGACTGCTCCAGAGACAGGCTCAGGGCCAACCATCAGGATGATAGACACCAGGAGGATAAGATGTCAAGTCAGGAAGTCAAGAAAAAAACCACTATTTCAGGGAGGGAGAAAACATTAACAGCCCTGTGCTGCTAACAAGTTCAGGACAATAAGGAATAATTAATGTTACTTGGAGTTAGCAATCAGGAACACATTGTTTTCTTTGGAAAGATAAATGTTAAAAAGAAGAAGCTAAACTGCAATGGGTTAAAGAGTGATTAGGAGCCTGGTGTGGTGGCACAGGCCTATAATCCCAGCACTTGGGAGGCTGAGGCAGGAGGATCATTGGGAGTTGAGACCAGCCTGGGCTACAGAGTGAGCTCAAGGCTGGCCTGAACTGTATAGAGACACCCTGTGTCAAAAAGACAAAAAAGACAAAAAAAAAAAACAAAAAAAAACTATAAAACATTGCTAAAAGAATGTAAAGAAAAGTGAAAATACTCAAAGAATATGCCAATATCCATGGATGGGAGATTCAACATGGTGAAGATGTAGATGTCAATTCTCTAATTTAAGTAGAGATATTAATGAAATTCCAGTAATAATATAAGGAGTGCTTTCTGTAGAAAGAAACCATT
>NW_004956452.1:0-4299 GCF_000276665.1 Chinchilla lanigera
AAAAAAAAAAAAAAAAAAAAAAAAAAAAAAAAAAAAACATGAAACAAAAACAAAATGAAACAAAACCCACATCAGCTTATCAGTTCACTCTAATGCTTTAAGCACTGACATTTCCTACCAAGATGTTTTTCTGCCTAAGTAATCCCTAATATCCGAGCTACTTTTCCAACCATGACATCAGGGAGATCATATTTTACTACATTATGGAGACAAAAACAGCCTGAGAGCTATGAAAAGCTTCTGCAATGGGAAGCATACATAACATCGAAGTTTCTTTCCTTGGTTACTTTGCCAAGTGCTCTTCTGTCACCAGATCCCCTCAAGAACCTTCCTAAAATAGAAATGGGACACAGCACTTGTCCCAAACTGGCCCGTTGCTAGGGGGCACGGAGAAAGCTTCCAGACAGGTTGATCAACAAACAGATGCTCTCCAAGGTTCAGCAGGGGACCTCCTCCTCACCGCCTGCCTCTCTGCAAGTAAACTGTTCCCATGGGATCTTAGTTTAGCATTCTCAAAACCCTGCCAGAGACTTTTTTTTTAATGTTTCAAACTTTTTTTTTGAGGCAAGGTCTCACTATATAGCCCAGGCCGGCCTTCAAATCTCAGTGATCTTTCTGCCTCAGCTCCCGAGTGCTGGCATCACAGGTGTGGGCCACGAAGCATGGTTTTGAACTCCTTTTTAAAGCTCTGCAACATCAAAACTTAATTGCTGAAAGCCTGGCATGCTGTAGTAAACTCACATTTGCCTATCTACCACGTTAGCTCCATCTCCAGGGTACAATGGAGGAGTGAGATGACACTGTCACTGGCTTCCCTCTGGAGTGTGAAGGAACTGCTCTCTCGCAAGTTGGCTACTCCAGCCCAGCCCAATGCACAAAGCACTGGGGAGAGGTTACTACGTCCCTGCTCTTCACTGCATGTCAGACATTTTGGCACAATAGATTAGCGTGTTTGGCTGTTAACTGAAAGACTGGCAGTTCAAGTCCCACCCAGGGATGCCAGCTGTTACTTTAACCAGGTGGGGTGGCGTGTGCCTATGATTCCAGAATTTGGGAGGCTGATGTGGGAGAATCATAGCAAATTTAATGGCCAGCCTAGGCTACATAGTGAGTTCAAGGTCAGCCTGAACTATATGACAAGACCCTGACTCAAAAAAAAAAAAAAAAAGAAAAAAAAAAGATAAAAGACATTGTAATAATTTAGAAATGCTTTCAATCTAAATTAATAAATCTCTCATGTCTCTTGTTCCTATAAAGTCCCTAAGCTCTTTCTCCAAACCCTCAGTTCACTTGAAATCCAGAGTAATGTTGTTTTCATGGTTCCCTGGGGAATCAGCCACTATCTTTACAGGAAGAATTTCTGGACCAAGATTGTTTCTCTTCAGAATGCTCCCACCTGCCCATGACATCTCACACCTGCTATCTCTCATGTCTTGGGAACACTTTTCTTTTCTTTTTTCTTTTTTTTGGTACTGGGAATTGAACTCAGGACCTTATGCTTGCCAGGCAGATGCTTGTGCCCCTGAGCTATAACCCTGGCCCTTATCTCTCATGTCTTGCTTCTTTCTTATGTGGTTACAAGCCCATCACCTGCTCTTTCTCTTAGCTCTCTTTCAACCTCTGTACCTCTTTGTCACCTGGCTCACACTGGCTGTCCTGCTGAGCTGGGTGCTGCAGCTGAGCTCCTTCAGACACCTGCAGATCTCGTGCCCCACCTCAGAGGCGACTGTCTGCATTGGACTCTTCCTGTCAGTCACATATTTTCATCTCCTTTCTTGTCTCTTTTCTTCTTTTTCTTTTCTATTTATGAGACAGGGTTTCACTATATAGTTCAGGCTGGCCTTGAACTCACTCTGTAGCTCAGGCTGGCCTCAAACTTGACCGCCCTACCTCAGCCACCCCTGTGCTGGGATAACAGGCGTGTGCCACCTCACCCAGCTTTCTTTAGTTTTTACAACTCAATGTTGTACTAATTTAATTTCTTCCTTGGTTTTTCCCACTTGCTCCATATCTGTATGGCAATAAAATCATTATTTATTTATTTATTCATTCATTTTGCAGAGCTGAGGATCAAGCATGCTAGGTAAGCGCTCTGCACTACGCTACATACCCCATCTGTTATGGTTTGTGTCTGGGTGTCCCCCCAAACCTCATGCAGTCATGGGACAGGCTTCTAGAGTTTATGACTGATTCATGGATGTGAGTGCAACACCTGCCCCGGGGTATGTATTTTGCATACAATGTACGGGAGGGAAAGAGGCTGCTTGCCCCTGCTCCACCTTTTTGCTCTTGTTTCTGTTGCTATCTTCCGCCACCATGAACAGTTGCCCTCTGCCATGCGCCACCCTGCCTTGGAGCCAGCCAAGTATGGACTGAAACTTCCACAGACTGTGAGCTAAACTTTTCCTTCCTTGATTCTGGGTGTCAGGTATTTTGTCTCAGCAATGAGAGAAAAGTAACCAAGACAGCATCCTTAAACAAGATTTTTCTGTTTACACACCCCCGACCCTTAAGTGAGTACACTTCATTATGTTTTTGTCTGTAGCTATAGCTTTTGGGTCCTTCTATGCATCCCTTTGTTCTCACAAGGATTAGTTCCCATTAGTATCACCTGCAGATTTCACTGGAAATCTAACTCTACAGTGGTACCTCCGTTCATGAACTTAATTCTCTCCATGATTCTGGTCGCAAACCAAATTAAACGAGAACCAAATCAAATTTCCCCACAGGGTCCACACTGAACCTAACCTGTGAACTTGACTCTGTTCTCATATTATATATGGCCCCTTTAAATGTTAGAAACCCCTTCTTCAACACAGCTGCATTCAAGAGCTCATGTCCACCTCATTCAAGAACTGGAAGGATTAACTTTTTTTTAAGACATGGCAGGGTGGGGGATATAGTTCAGCAGCACAGTGCCTGCCTGAGTTCACTTCCCAGGAACAAAAAAACAAAAACAAAAACAAAAACAAAAAAACTCCGTGGTATCACTATGTGGCGGAGGCTGGCCTTGAATTTACAATGCTCCTGCCTCAGCCTCCAGAGTGCTAGGATCATAGGCATTACTACCCACCATCCCCAGCTAGAAGTAATTAAATTTATCAGTTTTCTTGGTTCAAAGCCCAGCAAGTAACCTTCAAACCATCATCCTTTGTTCTTAATCAAAATGAGTTAGGTTGAAAAAAAATGTTTCATACAAATGAAGATGAAGGTGTAGACGGGGCAGGTGAAGGTGGAGATGGGGCAGGTCTGTGGAAAATGGTAACAAAACGGCAGGTGGTACAGGATGCAGCGCTTGCTCCTTTAGAGACACCCACATCAGACTTGCTGCTGCTGACTCCGTTCTCTCCTTGCTGGTTAGCATTTCAACATGACCTGTGCCACTCTGCTACCATTATTGCCAGAATCGTCTTCTTGTATTTTACAGCATTTGCCATATCTCCAAAGTTGGTCTTACTTTTTAGAAAATAAATGCAGTTTCTTTTAGTAGCTACATATATTCTAAAGCTACTGGTAAATCAGCATATGCATTTTCAGGAATTCATTTTTCTGACTTTGACAAAAAGGCTGTTTTGTTTTACCTTTTGAAGTTCAAATCCATTGCATTAATTTGAACTACTAAAATAAGAGCACTATTGCATTCTGTAGGTATGCACTATAATGCTATATCCTGTACACACACACATGATTACAGCTATCACCTTATGCCAGCTGTGGTGGCGCTCGCCTGTACCCCCAGCACTCTGAGAGGCTAAGGCAGAAGGACTGCAGGTCTGAACCCAGCACGGGCAATTCAGTGAGATCTTATCTCAAAATAAAAGAAGAAGAAAATGGCGGGTGCTGTAACTCAGTGCAAAGGCTCTGGCTTTCATTGCCAGTACCATGAAAGGAAAGGAGAGAGAGACACAGAGACAGAGACAGAGACAGAGAGAGACTGAGACAGACAGACAGAAAGACAGACAGAAAGGAAGAAAGGAAGTTAATGATTCAGTAGTCTAGAAACAAACCAATTTCTTCCTGATATGTTTATAAAAACCCTTTAATTTTTCTTAATAACTTGTTAGATTTCTATTTCAATTATTTATTTTCTTATTTGCAACAGAAAAATTTATTTCTATAGATACATAAGTAAAGAATTCCAGACATGCCAGGTGTGATGGCACACACCTGTAAGCCCAGCACTCGGGAGGCTGAGGCAGGAGGATCGTTGCGAGTTCGAGGCCAGCCTAGGCTACAAAGTGAGCTCAAGATCAGCCTGAACTGCATAGCAAGACCCTGTCTCAAAAAGACAAAAAAAAA
>NW_004956453.1:0-4300 GCF_000276665.1 Chinchilla lanigera
TATATATAATTTGTTCTCTACAACTGTGGACACTCACAATCCACACTCATCAATATACAGAACATTTCCCTCACCCCATTAGACCCATTCCCTATCAGTCAATCTCCACCCACAGAGGTGACCTCTCTTCTGATTTCACCATTGGGTCCTTTTTCCTTAACACTTGATAGGTTAATTCTGTCTGTTTAAAATCTCATACAAATGGATTCACAAAGCATGTATGCCTTTGTGTCTGGCATCTTTTGTGTGAGCACGAAGTGTTTATGGTTCATCCACAAAAGCTATTGCTGAATGTGGCAGTACTGTAGTTTAGTTCTCTTTTTACAATGCAAGACTTTTAGAAGTGTGCTTGCAATTTTTTTCCTGGAATTTTCTTCCATATTGATGTCTATTCTGTAAGTTGTAGTAAAAACACTTCTTGATTTTTCCCGGAAGGTGGCTATGAAAACCACCAGGAATCATACTTCTTTTAATAATATTTCATAAGGCCATTGTGGGCTGAAAGATCAAATATATCAACAGAAATCAAAATCTAGTTTAAGTATTTGTGGACCATAATAACTAAGTGTTTGCTTTCTGGATAATAAGGGCAATAGATGCTATCAATTGTAAGAAGCATTCCAATATCAGAGAAATTAAATATGTAAAATGTATATCTTTAAATCAATAAAATATGGTATTTCATTTCCATATCTGTGCAGGTCTGTTTTTAGGTTCCCTGTTCTATCTTTTCCTGTGCTTATACCATATTGTGTTAATTAGTATAGCTTTAAAATACATCTTGATATTTGGTAGGGCAAGTTTCCACATCTTATTTGTCATGAGTACCTTAACTTGTTTTGGGATTTCACATTTCTACAGAAATGTTGGAATAAGCTTATAAGGCAGGTTATTTTAGCTTCTGAAAATCCAGTGCTTTAGCATATCCTACCTGTTTATGCCAGGCACACATTATTCTGGACAACCTGGTACGACTGGTCACCTTGCCTTGATACCTGCCACGCTGTACTCCTCCTTTGGGAGGAGTTATTATGGGTCAGATCTAAATTGTCCCCCAACAGTCTCATGTGTATGTAAGGTGATAGGATCATGGGTAGCTATGCTTAGCAGTGGACTTCCCTTCATGAGTTCAGTAGCTGAAGTGCTATAAGGAGGTGAGGTCTGGTTGGAGGTTGTTACTGGGGGTACGACATGGAAGGCATATTCTTGTCCCAACTTCTCTCTCTCTCTCTTTTTTTTTTTTTTTTGTCTTTTTGAGACAGAGTCTCGCTATGCAGTTCAGGCTGACCTTGAGCTCACTTTGTAGCCCAGGCTGGCCTCGCACTCACAACGATCCTCCTGCCTCAGCCTCCCAAATGCTGGGATTACAGGCGTGTGCCACCATGCCCAGCCCAACTTCTCTCTTACTCTGCTTCTAGATGCCAGGGGGTGAGTAGCTGTCCTCTGCTATGTTCTTCCACCATGCCCTTTCTGCCTTGAAGCCAGCTGACTATGAACTGAAACCACTGGAAACTGTGCACCAAATAAACTTCTCCTCCTTCAAGTTGTGGATGTCTGGTATTTTCCTAGTAACAGGAAAGCTGACTTATGCGGGAGTCCACCTCCTTTGGGTGCACTTTTCAAATAAAATCCAAAGTTCATACCCTCACGTCTTCGTTACTTTTCCCTTGTTGCTGGGGCAAAATACCTGACACCCAAAATCAGGGAAGGAAGGTTTTATTTAGCTCACAGTTTGTGGAGATTTCAGTCCATAATCAGCTGGCTCCAACGCAGAGTGGCACATGGCAGAGGGCAACAGTTCACGGCAGTGGGAGACAATAAAAACAACAAGAGCAAAAAAGGAGGAGTAGCAGAAAGCAGCCTCTTTCCCTCCCTTATATTATATGCAAATTACCTGCACCAGGGTGGGTGTAGCACTCACATGCATAATCCCAACATTGGACCATGAGTCAATCATAAACTCTAGAAGCAGCCCCCCATGACTGCATGAGGACTTGGCAGGATGTCCAGGCACAAACCATAACACCTCAGCTACCTCCTTTATTGGCTGCCATGCTCCAGGCTACTGTGTATCTACCCTAACCACCTGAGGGCCAAGAGCAGACAACCAGAGAAGTCTTCATGCCTGGAGCCCACCATCGTCCAAACCTGCTGGCCTTCTCCTACCCATGCCTCCTGCAGAAACCACAATAAAGGCACCTGCCCACATTGTATCTTCTCCTCTACCTCCTCACTGAACCCAGTGCTTCCCCAAGGGACCCAGTGGGCATGATGTGCCCTCCTCATGGCATCTGTGAGGATAGTATGGCAATTTTCTCCTGATCTGTTGGCCAGAGAATAGCTAAATTGTTAAAGAACCTATTACATAGCTTACCAACTTATTGGGTTTTTATCGCATTGAATCTATAGCTCAGTTTAGCCTTTATTCAATTTTCCTTTCCAGGAACATGCTGTATATTTTCTCTTTAATATTTTCAATAAAATTATATAATTTATATAATTATGTAATATAATTTTCTCATTACAGGTTTCCCACAGATATATTAGATTTATTCTAGGTATCTTGTGTTTTAGTTGTCTTTGTAAGAGATGTGGGTTTTTAAAAAATGTTTTCTTACCATTCATTACTTGTTTATGAGAATCAGTAAAATTTTATATTAATTGAAAGCAGCTGGGGCTGGGGATTTAGCTCAGCAGCACAGCGCCTGCCTGGCAAGAGCAAGGTCGTGAGTTCAATTCCCGGTACCTGAAAAAAACAAACAAACAAACAAACAAAGCAGCTAATTGGCTAACCTGTCATATTACTTATGGTAATGTTTACAATCTTTCAGGTGTCTGGCCCAGGTAATTCTGTTATCTGTAAATAATGACAGCTTTGTGTCTTCCACTGTTGTTTCATATTTTTTAATTTTTAAAATCATTTTTCCACTGGCTAGCACCTCTGGTACAAAATTAAATAGAAATGGTGATAGTGGTCATCCTTGTCTTGTTCCTGATTGTGTGTGTGTGTGTGTGTGTGTGTGTGTGTGTGTGTGTGTGTTGCTAGGTATCAAAACCAGGGTCTTGCACCTACTAGGCAAATGCTACCACTGAGGTATATCTCCAGTCCTTGTTTCTAATTTTTAGTGAGATGCTACTAACATTTCATCAATAGAATTATATTTGCTATACATTTTTAGTGGATTACCTTTATCAGGTTAAGGAAGTCCCTTTCCATTTCTCTTGCTAAAAGGCTCTTCTTTTTTGTTTTGTTTTTAAATCATGAATGATATATTAGTCCATTTTCTGTTATTATAGCAAAGTATAGGAAGATCAATAATTTATAAAGAGAAGAGGCTTATTTAGCTTGTAGTTTCAAAGTCTGGAAGTCATGATTGGGCAGTCCCATTGATTTGGCCCTGGATGAAAGCATCATGTGGATGCATTACAACAGCAGGAACACGTGCAGAGGGAGAGATCTCACGGTGAAACTGGAAGCCAAAGACTAGGAAGGGGTGAGTCTCAACTCTTTTTTTTGAAAACTCACAGTAGAATAACTCACTGAGGTTCCAGTAGAAGTAGCAGAATGCTTTCTAAGGCAAACCCTAATGACCTAATCATCTTCTGCTGGACTGCACTTCTTAAGGTTCCAACACTTTTTAGTTGTGCCATGTTGGGGTCCAACCTTCCAGCACATACACCTTTGAGAGACATGTTCAAATTATAGAACACTGGTACTGAATTTTATCATTTTCTTTTTCACTATCTATTATGATTATAAAATATTTTAATGTGGTGAATTTGGTTAATGGTATTTATAGAGTTTATGTAAAACCACACTTGCATTCCTGGAATAAACCAAACTTAGTCATGATGTGTGATCTTTTTATATATCACAAGATTATGTTTGTTAATATCTTTGCCTTTATGTTAGGAGTGAGATTGGCCTGTAATTTTCCTTTATCAAATATTTCTTGTCTAGTTTGATTATTTCTCATGTCCTCATTGAGTAACTTGGGGAGTAGTTTGTTTTTAAAAATAACTGTTGGAAGAGTTTATATAAGATAGAATTATTTGATTTTTTTTCCTTGAAAGTTTAGTGGAATTTGGCTGCAAAACCATCTGGGCTGTGTGTGTGTGTGTGTGTGTGTGTGTGTGTGTGTGTGTGTATTTTAAACTACTTATTTAATTTTTAATGATTTAAAGAATGTTTAGACTTACTGTTTTCTTGAGTCAGTTTTGGTAAGTTATATTTTTGTCCATTCTGTCTAAGTTTTCAAAGTTATTTGCACAATCTAGGTTCAATATTCTCTTATTAACT
>NW_004956454.1:0-4311 GCF_000276665.1 Chinchilla lanigera
CCACCACGCCTGGCTCTATGCATTCTTTTGTTACTAAGACTAAAGACAAGACTAGGGCTATAGATTACAGACCAAGGTTAGTGATGTCACCCATGTACTTTTGCTTCCACTGGATCAATATTACCTAAGGGACTGTACTTGCAATCTTATTGGTTGATCGTAATTTTGACCCACGTTGTACCCGCCTCATGATTTTGCTCTATGAAACCTCCTTTGAGAGGTGGGCTCGTTGGCAACCCATCCTGGACCCCTCCTCTCTCTCAGGAACAGCTATTCCTATTCCCCATTCTTGTTCCCAATACATTTTCCTACTCTTAAAAAAATAAAATAAAAATAAAGTGGAGCCAGGCAGGGTACATCAGACCTGTAATTTCAGCATTCAGGGAAGCTGAGGCAGGAAGATCAAGCATTTGAGCCCAGCCTGGGCATCTTAGTGAGAGCCTGTCTCAATAAAAATTTAAAATAAATAAAAATGAATGAATAAATGAGTGATTAATGAATGAGTGAATGAATAAGGGCCAGGGCCACAGTCCGAAGAAAAACAAACAGAAAAAAAAAAAGAAAAAGAAAAAAAGCAGGAAGTGGGAAGCAAGTTGCAGCGGCAGAGGCAGAGACCAGGCCAGCATGGAGTCGCGAGGAGCGCTGCCTGCCGGCGGGTCCAAGAGGAAAAAGCTGGAGATCACCCGAGCATCCACCAGGAGGAGACCTGACCACACAAACAGCACAGCCACAGCAGGGGAAAGGACGAGCCAGGCCAGCGAGAACACGAAAGATCCAGAGAGGGAGAGTGCTGAGATTCCTGCCCGATCCTGCCCCGTGCCCAGCGCCCCTTCCAGCGGGCCAGGCCCTGCGCAGGGGGCACGACACCTCCTGAGTCCCTTCCTGGGCAGCCACCTCCACGATCTCTGATGCCAAGACCGGGAAACCGAGGCCCAGAATGGGGAAGCGACGGGCCCACGCACAGGGTGCCGCTGGGCCTTGGAACTCCGGTAAGTTGGCAGGGGTTGTGGCTCTTAAGCCAGGTAGCCTCTGAGGTCTCCAGAAAGGTCCTCACCTCTGGGCCCTTCAGGGCTCAGACTGGCACCCATGGCAGCCCTGGACACCACCAAGCAGAGCCCATGAGGAGACTGCAAGGATCCAGGCTCCCTCGCCCTGCCTCACCCACCCAGCTATCAGCTAATCAGCTACGTACTTCCAATGACAGTCACACCAGGGCCCTTTACTGGACAAGAGGAAATGCTCAGTGCTCTTCCTGCAGCCACCACTAAAAATGGAACAGCCCACCAACCCCCACAGAATCTCGGCACACTCCGGCTCCAGGGCCCAGGCTTTGCCTTGAGAGAGGCGGCCTCGGGGATGTGGAGTGGAAGTCCAGCTGTGGCCCAGGATGCAGGCCTTGCCCTGCAGGCCTCTGCCCCACAGGTATCTGCAAAGTCTGGCCCTCTTTTCCCCTGGCCTCTTCTTCCTCCTCCTCGTCCTCGTCCTCGTCTGCCTGGACCTGCCCACCTGCCGTCTCTCCTAGGCAGCCTCCCCCAGTCCTGCACTCGGTCCTCTTCCCCGCTGCAGCCAGCACACGCTGCCACCACAGGACCCCAGACTCCCACGTAAAGAAAGTTATTAGCTTCGTCTGCACTAAGGCCCCACTCAGGCCTCAGGCTTCTGATCTGTGAAAGGGGCATCACAAGACCCCTGGCTGAGGTCTTAAGGAGTCTACACCTGCATAGAAAATGGAGCTGGCGCTGTGGCCATCAGAGTGGGCAGGGCCTCTACCATCCTCCCGACTGACACAGGGAGCCCAGAGAGGGCAAGGCACTCGCAAGTTGCCCAGCACCCACCACCTCCTGCAGGTTCTGTTGTTCCCTCCTGGTCCGTGCTCTGATGCCCCTACTGGTTCAGTTAAAGACTCGCCAGCTCCAAGAACGCATCAGGGAAAAAGCAGTGCATCAGAAGCTAGGAGGCGACTGACGCCAAGCCACTACCAGCCCTGCCCACCCTGGTCCCCACTGCCCACTGCACCCCTCCCTCCCTCCCTGGCCACGGCGTTTGCAGGTAACGAAGCCTGTTCCTCGGGTCCTGGGCCAGCACTGCCAACCACACGCAGCACCCCCAGCTCAGCAGACCTGCGCACTACACCGGGCGAGTTCCCGTCGGGGCAGCCAGGCCAGAAAAGGGGGACCCAGGCCCTAGTGCAGCAGCTGCATTGCTGACTCCTAGGCTCCCCGACAGCATCTTCACTTGGGGTTCAGTGGATACAGTAGAGTTTTTTCCAGAAAGCACTTCTTTTTTAGGTTTTTTTTTTTTTTTTTGAGACAGGGTCTCACTAAATTGCCCAGGCTGGACTTCAAATTCAGATCCTCCTGCCTCAGCCTCCCAAAATGCTGGGATTACAGCTGTGTCCAGCATATCTCAGCACTTTTTTTTGTACTGGGGATCGAACTCAGGACCTTGTGCCTGCCAGGCAGGTGTTGGTGCCACTGAGCTATATCCCCAGCCCCAGAAAGCACTTCTGCCTCCCCCTAGACTCCTATGGAAGCGGAAGGGGAGCAGGGGCCGGATCTAGATGACTGCTCTTTTGTGGGTGGCACACAGTAGCTGCTTAACACACACACAGAATGGCCTATTTAATACAACAGATTCCCAGCCTGGACTGCAATTCCCAGCCCTGGGAGGACAGGATGCTTGGGACCCCAGCAGGTCCCACTGCTGTACTGGGTCACTCTCCACCTTGAGCCCAGATTCTCTCTCAGCCAGGTGGCCCAGGGCACTAGGAAGCAGCCCTGAAGGAGGTCCCAGTCCCGCAGGCAGCCCTGTGGGCGTACTCCTAGCAGGGATGGCCCTCCTATTCCAGAGGCATGTGCCCAGGGGCCTTTCCTGGAAGTTATAGAGAGTGAAGTTTCCACTGGGAAATCCACTGCCAGAAAAACATACATTTGCCTACAATGTGGCCCACAGGCTCAGGGAGGGTGGGGCAGGACTTGGGAAACAGGAGACAGGTGGGGCCTGGTGTGGTGGTGCAGGCCTGTTATCCCACTATCAGGAGGCTGAGACAGGAGGATGGCCAACCAGACTACATAGTAAGACCCTGTCTCAAACAAGAAAGAGAGAGAGGAGTACTTTGGCAAGTGTGGCCCAGTGGCTTAGCCACACCCAGCTTAGGGTTCTAGCCCGCCACTCAGCCCCTCAGTTTCCCTGTAATGCAGAAGGCTAGCCCAGGACCCACTGTTCGCTGCGATGAGAATGCCACTCCCTCGATGAAGCCCATGGCAGGCTCCGTGTGAGACCCACAGGGTGTCAGGGTCTCAGCACCTTACAGAGGCTCTGGCCTGGTGCCTACCGCCTTCCCCTGCTCCCAGCCCGGCAAAGGGCAACACTGCTGGACTGGCTCCTCTGCTCCCAGCCTGGGACTGTAACAGCCATGGCCAGGCTCAAATGACCTGGGGCCCAGACACACTTCCGAGACCCCGCGCACCCGACAACCAGCAAGGAGCCGCTCGTGCGGCACCTGCTGGGCCTTTAGCTGACCGTGGCAGCGTGAAGCGCATCTCCCCTTCCTGTTCAGCGGTGACTGGGGACAAGCGGGGATTGCTTCCCTGCAGAGACTCACCGCTGCGGAGATGGTGACACGGTCAGCTGGCGTCTGGGCCAGCTCCCCTCCCCCGCCAGGCCGGCTCCAGGCTGTCTTCTCTTAGACAGGAGCACCGTGCAGGGAAATTACTAGCTTAGCTGCTGTCAGGGGCCACCCAGGTGGATCTCAGGCTTCCGCCCAACCCCTGAAGATAGCGGCTGTCAGGTTTCTAGGAAGAGCTTCCACGGCCAGGGTCCCTGAGGGGGTGCTGGATAAAGTGCTGGGTTTTGGGGGGTTTTCTTCTGAGAGAGGGGGTCTTGCTATGTTGCCCAGAGTGGGTTTTTAAGTCCCAGGCTCAGGCAGTCCTCCTGCCTCCGCTTCCTGAGCAGCTGGGGCTACAGGTGTGCGGCGCCATGTAGGGCTTTGCCCCACCCACTTTCCGCACACTCAGGCTGTGCCACTGGGCCACCAGCGGGGGCCAGGCCCTGTGCCGGGCACCAGGTGACAGCAGCAGACAGAATGGACTGGCACTCCTCCCCTGGGAGCGGCCACCCTGACAGGGAGAGACCTCCCCAAGAACACTGGGACGGGGCAGGTGGGTGTCACGTCGCATGTGCTGACAGAGGAATGAAAGTGGTGGGGGCTGGGGCTGGGGCGGCGATGGAGGGGGCAGAGGGGAGGGAAGGTACAAGCAGGGTGTTCCTGGCAGGGACGGTGAGGAGCTCCAAGGCGCAGGGGTGGGAACG
>NW_004956455.1:0-1535 GCF_000276665.1 Chinchilla lanigera
GATGTCCCCGTGACCCGCCTCTTCCAAGCCCACCTCAGCTATAACACCCCCATTATCCAATCACCTCCCCAAAGCCACGCGTACGCCTGAAGGAGGCTTTGGGGGACATCGGATAGAAACTATAACGAGGAGGAAGTAGCTAAAACTGTATTTCCATTACTACTCTCTCCTGGATTCTTGCATAAGGTTTAGTAAATTTACTAGGTTTTTAACAAGTGTTTCTTGAATAAATAATACAAATAACATTCTGTTTTCGTATCAACAAAAAGAATACATTTTCCACCTCCCCTACCCTTTCCCTACCTCCTCTAGGCACACTTTTGCCCAGATTGGCCTCAAACTCTGAAACTCCTAGGATCAAACAATCATCTTATCACAGCCTCCTGTGGGGCTAGGATTTGAAGTATGGAGGTCAAGCCCAGGGTCTTTGCACTGAGCTACATTCACAGCCCTTTCTATTTTTAACACGGTCTTTCTAAGTTGCCAGGCTGGGCTCAAATCTACGATACCCCTGCCTCAGCTTCACAGGGTGCTAGGATTACAGGCACATGCCACTATGCTGTATGCATTTTGATGGAAAGTGTTACTCCAAAATTCTGAAATATATTTTCAGTTCTTTAAAGCCAGCAAACAAAAACAAAAAATGGAAAAAAAGATGCAAGAAGACAGAAAAATCTACCTTTGGCTTAACTCTACTTGAATCGTTAGTGCATTTACAAAGAATATTTTAAGAATAGTAATTATTACAGCTATAATCTATTGGCTGCCAGGTATTTACACACTATAGTACATGTTGAACCCTCCTAGTAACATTAAGTGGTGGATATTACAATTACCCCATTTTACAAGTGAGGAAACTGAAGCATGGAGAGGTTATCTCTCTTGTGCTGAGTTGCCCAGCTAGTAAGATGCCAAGCTGGAATCTGAACTTTCTTTCACAAAATCGCATGGCCATGTTGTTCTCTTTCTGAGGTTTGTGTAAAACTTTATTAATCTCTGCCTACAATTGAAGAGTTCAGATCCCAGCCACCCCAGTGTGTGGGATTTTCTCTCATCATCTTTTAGCCTTTGCATCTCTGCTCAGCTACGGGTGTCTCACCCCGTCAACACTGCACCCTGGCTACTAAGTGCTGAGTAGGTTTACTGTGAAACGTGAGCCTGTGGCACTTCATTCCCACCGAGGGTATTTGGGGGCAAGTTACAGAAGTCCGCTGCACCAGGAGATCAAGGTTGCTGTTGAGGTGCGGCACGAACACATCCAGGTCAAAGGGGTCGATGAGTGCTTCCAAGTGGTCAGTCACTTTCTCCGTTCTTAGAAAAGATTCAGCATCACGATTTTCCAAGTTTTTTTTTAAGGATGAAGAAAGTTTTACAGTATTCTCTACTTATAGACGTGCTGAAGTAGACTTCACGTCCTCAGTCAAGTCCATTCTTTCTCCATGTTGTGTTTTTAGGGGAAACACCAAGAGCTCAAATTATACCCAGCAGTTATAAGATGGACCTCTGAGGCATGAAGTTCTGCCTACTTTTCTTGA
>NW_004956455.1:2355-4152 GCF_000276665.1 Chinchilla lanigera
ATAAGAGTAAATGTAGATTTTTATACATGAATAGATGTAGATGGCTGTATATGAATATAGATGTTTGTACATGGAAAAATAAGACATCATCTGAAAATAAGCCCTGTCTGGTCTTTTGGAGCAAAAATTAATATACAACCTGGTCTTATTTTCAGGGAAATATGGTATGAACCCTCACAGTGTAGGACAAACCTATTAAATGTTCAGGAATAGGTTGGCTCTTCCCTTTGGGGGCAACCCAGAAGAGGGATACAGATGCTCCTCGGCTTATGATGGGGTCATGTCCCAACAAACCACTGTAAATTCAAAATACTGTAAACTAGACCTGAGCACCGAAACCTAGCACCAGCAACCACTGTAGAGGGTGGGGGGTTCCCCTTCTGACTGCAGGGCTGCCCTGGAACTGTGGCCTGATGCTCACCAGCATTTTGAAAGAGGATCACAATGCATGTCACCAGCCCACGAAAAGCCCCATATGTGAAAGGCAGTTTTCCTCATGAGCACGGAGTGTCCCTATCTGCACCGGGAAAAGACCAAGTTGGAGATTCCAGAAGAGATACAGTACCTGGAGTCCGGCCTGCTGTGACCACTCTTCACCTCCTGCTTGGTAGTGAGGACAACGCTGAGGTAGCGCAGGTCATAGAGGAGCTGCAGCACCCAATTCTGGGTCAGTGGAAATGCACCTTCTTTCTGCAAGTGAGTCCCCGACCCAGGGACAGATGGCTCATTATATGGCACAGTGACCAACCGCGGGTTCTGTACAGCTTGGTGTTTCCCAAGCAGGTTTAATCTCATAACCACAGTGTACACTAGAAACTGGGTGATAAAGCTGATGACCTAACAGCAGGGAAGAGACCCAGCCCTTAAAACAAACAGGCCTCAGTGCTACAGATGGCATTTCTGCAAACCAGGGCTTTGTGCATGAAGGAAGGGTCTAGTGAGGAACCCCAGCAGAGCACTTAGCTGACTTTGTGCCGCTTCAGGACCGCTCCTGTCTTCCACATGTTTTTAGTGGAATGGGAAACAGAGGCTGGGAGACCAGACCCCCCTCAAGTATTGCCCTGCGCCACAGCTATGCTGAGCAGCGGCCCTCCTCGAAGCACCCCTGCCGGGGATGAGTGGGGAGGTCTACGTGTTAACTGGGAGAAAACAAGCGGGAGACTTTATTTACTGGGCACATCTGATCCTGAGGAAATGCTAGGTTCATGATTTGCCCAAAGTGCACTGAGCAGGTGGCAGTGCCAGGGCTGCAGTGGGGCCTTTCTCTGTGAAACCTGTTATCCGGCTCACTGGTCCTGAGCATCCTTCTTCAGGGAGACTGGTAGGACCCAGGAGAACAGGTGTGAACCACACAGCTGAAAGCCACCCCGAATATAAAAGAACGTATTTACAGGCCCTGATACTGGGCTGGGTGACCCTTAACACTCTGGACCTTTGATGTGAACTGCCAACACTCTTTTGTTACTAGAGAAAGCACATTCAAACACCTACCTTCGTCTGCTTTCCTTCTGAAAGTTTCTCATAAGCAGAGACTACTTGAACCATGCAGCTTTTCAGCATCTCCTGCAGTGTCACCTTTGGCAGCGTGTGGCCTCCGACCCGATTTATTTCCTCGCATAAGCTAAACAGGAAGCAGTGTATGTACCAGGATGGCTGAAAGAAGAAAGGAATGTCAGGTTGCCAGCTTACACCCATTAAATGATACACAGCAAAAGTGGGCCCATTTATCCTTCCAAGGCATGCATGCCAGGACCTTGGCCTCTCCACTCAAGCATCTCCCAGATACACAGCCTCTGT
>NW_004956456.1:0-1687 GCF_000276665.1 Chinchilla lanigera
CATATCATAGAAATATATGCATACCCATGTTTATAGCAGCACAGTTTCTAATAGCTAAATCTTGGAAACAACCCAAATGCCCATCAGCAGATGAACAGATAAAAATGATAGGAGTATTTTATACAATGGAGTACTACTCAGCCATAAAGAAGGATAAACTTGAGACATTTATAACTAAATGGATGGATGTTTACACCATACAATCAAGTGAAATAAATCAGAAACACATTTGTAAATGTCTCATTGTCTCTCTGGTGTGAAAAACTGAAAGTGTAGATAAGAACTAAAATGTATGATAGATATTGTGAAACAGGAAGAAACTGTCCAAAAGGAAAAGGAAACTGTGGGGTGGGGGATGGAGGGGAAAGAAAAAATGAGAAAAGAAGTATGAAATTGAAACAAAGCTTTGTAAATGAAGAGAAGAGGGGTGGACAGAGGGTAATGAGGGTAATGAGAAAAGAAGAGGAACTGAGATATATCATGTACAGTTACAAATTCCCTGTGATGAATGTGATCATTATGAATACCTAAATAATACCAATAAGCTTAATTTTAAAACTATGTGCCAAAAGAAACTGTTCCTGCTTAGGAAAAAAAAGATTATATATCATCAACAAGTCAGCTTCATTCCAGGGATGGAAAGCTGGTACATACACATAAATCAATGAACATAATACACCACATAAATAGAAGTAATAAAAAAATACCCAATCATCTCAATATATGCAGAAAAAGCCTCTGACAAAATTCAACCCCAATTCATGATGATTAAGGACCATAATACATTTTTTCCATAATACATTTTTGTCATAAAGGAGCCTACACATGAGATTTCTATTGTTGAATTATTAATTTTAATTTTATGAGGTTTAGTGTATTATACAATGAATGCTTAACAAAACAGATATCACAAAAATAAAGTATTGCATTTTTAATATTTATTGAATGTTTATAAAACATCAAAGTTTTCCACGTCAACTGGTTTTTGGTATACAAAATCTAAAAAAGAACAACAGAAGTAAATTTCTGTATGAACTACAATGAAAATACCAATAGAGCTCTACAAAAGAATTTGTACTTCAGTTATCACCTAAGGCAATCTGCACACCAGACAACAGCACATTCCACGCACACGTATCACTTACACTGACATTTGATTTGCTTTCCTGGCCTTTCTGTAGGACATAATTGGCATCTTGCTGGTCTGGCTGTCTTGTTGGGAGGTTCTTATTCTATTATGCAATGTGTAGTTCATTGGAACATAAAATATCAACAAAATGAAGTATTAAATTCTTAACATGTATTGCATGTAGAGAATAAACAACAATTTCACATCAGCCATGTACTTGCTTACAAAACTTAAAAGGTAACATTAGGATTAAAAACCTGGGGCTGGGGATTTAGCTCAGTGGCAAAGCGCCTGCCTGGCAAGCACAAGGTCGTGAGTTTGGTTCCTGGTTCCGGAGGGGAAAAAAAAATAAAACACAACAACAACAACAACAACAAAGAATTAAAAACCTACATGAGCTATAATGCAAACACAAACAAAATTCTATCACAGAAATGATCTTCTCTCCAACTGTCACATCCAAGGCAGTTTTCACACATGACAACTGCATGTTCCATGCATATGTCTTACACTGACAGCACATGTGCTTAGCTTTCCTTTCCTATGCAGCAGGCCATT
>NW_004956456.1:2522-4353 GCF_000276665.1 Chinchilla lanigera
GTTTCCATCTCAGGCTTCTGTTTTGTCGTGGTTTCCTTATCAATATTTCCATCATGGTGCAGCATTGATATCAACAGAACCAGTTTGTTTTTCTTTACCATATATGAGCCCAACATAAATCTTTCTGAAATCCAAAGATTGTACCATACAATTCTGTTTTGAAATTGCAGCATTTCACTTGGAATTTCTGCTTTGGTCCTGCACACAGTTCCTGCATGCAATTCCTGCACTGCTCTTTAACAAATGTAGCATCAAAGAGAAACTGGTAAACCAATTGTTGGAATATCACATTCCAGAAGCTACAAGTCTGTTCACAACATTATTCAGCTTATTATTATATGAATAAGGACATGATGACTGAGTTCCAGGATGAATTTCTACATTGAAAGCAAAATAAGTCTTTGCATCTACAAGGGCATAAATATGTGTGCTATATTTGGACCCATTGCTGTTACATAAGTCTTTTACATTTCTGTGATTACCATGAGAAATCCTTACTAACATTAGCAGACCTACAAATGCTTTCAACTCAGCTTATGAGGTGTCACAATATACACATTTCTGAATATGGCTATAGGTGCATATAGAATGCCTTGTATTGAAGGCTTTGAGTATTTCACAGAATCTTATAACATTTTGTGTGTAACAATTTCCAACATTGAATGGCAGTGCTGGCATTCTATGTTTCACCCCTGCCAAGATCCTCACTATAGTTTTGGACCTAGTTCTAACATCAGATCATTCCATTTGGTTGTGTGACCATTTCACAAAATTTTGACTCATCAAATATGTACTTACATTACTGTTTTCTTTGTCATCTGAATCAAGGAAGTCTGCATTCCTTGTGCCTATATCAATCAATTCTTACTTCATTTCACTGTCACAGGAACTTTGGCTCACATGGCCAAGGTCAAAGTCATCATCATCATCATCATCATCATCCATCCACACCACTCTTCTGTTATGAAAACATGCATTTTACTATAATGGATCATCTTCATCATTCATGCATGAGTAATCTGAAGATTCGCTTTTGACCTCCTCCAAAATTTGCAAATCTGATTTTTCATGTGCCATTGTACTGAATTAGGCAACTTCTATCAGGAAAACTTTTTAAAATTTTTATTAAAACAAATCCTTGACTTGAATGGGTGTATTATACCCTCTGTGATGCTCACATAAACATATATCAAACCTGTTAGAGAAAGCACCATGTCAGTGAAAATCCTGGTTTGACATTTTTGCACACATGCACACACCTTGCATTTCATTGTACCAAGTAGGTAAGCAGAAAGACTCCTTCCTGTATCCCTCAGGCAAAGGTACTGAGATGCACTGCTCACTGCTATTATGCTAAAGTAAAAGATTATAGTAGAAAAGTAAGGGAGGTGTTTGTGGAACCCAGTGTAATGTGCTCCAGTTTTTTAAAAAATGATGAAATTAGGGATAGGAGGATGTTACCTAAAACTGATAAAAGCCATTTTTTGTAACCTCACAGACAATATCATACTAAATAGAGAAAAACAGAAAGTGTTTCCTCTAAACTTGGGAGCAAGAGAAAGGTGCCCACTATCACTGCTCTTGTTAAAATAGTACTATACACTTTGGCAAGAACAATTTGCAAGAGAAAGAAATAAATGGGATGTGAATAGGAAAAAAGGTCAAACTATTTGTATTTGTGGATCTTATGATCCTTTACTTAGAAGACCAAAAATTCCTCCAGAAGACTTTTAGAACCAGTAAGCAAATTCAGCAAAGCAGCAATACAAAATCAGCTCACAAAAATCTATAGCATTCTATTACATCAACAATGAACCTAGTGGCTAAAAAA
>NW_004956457.1:0-1229 GCF_000276665.1 Chinchilla lanigera
CAGTTTGGTTTTTGTTCATGAACTCTCTGCCTACCCTTATATCTTCAAGAGTTTTACCTAATTTCTCTTCCAATAGATTTAGTGTTTCTGTTTTAATATTGAGATCTGTGATCCATTTTGACTTGAGTTTGGTGCATGGTGATAGACATGGGTCTATTTTCAGTCTTTGGTAAGTGGCAAGCCAATTTTTCCAGCACCATTTATTAAAGAGGCTATCTTTCTTCCAGTGAGCTTATTTGGCCCCTTTGTCAGAGATTAGGTGGCTGAGTGTGTTTGTGCTTGTGACTGTTCCTTCCAGTCTGTTCTATTGATTCTCAGGTCTGATTTTTAGCCAGTACCATGCTGATTTTATTACAGTGGCTTTGTAGTATAGCTTCAGATCAGGGAATGTGATTCCATCTGACTTGTCTTTGTTGTCCAGGATTGCTTTTGCTATTTTGGGTCTTTTCTGGTTCCAGATGAATTTTAGGAATGTTTTCTCTAGATCTGTAAGGTATGCTAGTGATAGTTTAATGGGAATTGCATTGAATCTGTGCAACAATTTTGGGAGTATGGCCATTTTCACAATGTTGGTTCTTCCTATCCATGAGCAAGGAATATTTTTCCACTTATTGAAGTCCTCTTCGATCTCTTTTTTCAGAATACTGTTGTTTTCTTTGATCTTTTACTTCTTTTGTTAGGTTGATTCCTAAATATTTCAATTTCTTGGATGCTATGGTGAAAGATATGGTTTCCTTAATTTCTCTCTCACTCTGTTGTTTGTGTACAGGAATGCTATTGATTTTTGAGTGTTGACTTTGTATCCAGCTGCACTAGTGAGTTTGTTGATTAGTTCAAGGAATCTTCTTGTAGAGTTTTTGGGGTCTTCCATGCAAAGTATCATGTCATCTGCAAATAGTGATAATGTCACTTCTTCCTTTCCTATCTTTATTCCTTTTATTTCTCTCTCTTGTCTAATTGCTCTGGCTAATGCTTCCAGGACTATGTTGAGTAGGAGTGGTGACAGTGGGCATCCTTGTCTTGTTCTTGACTTTAAAGTGAAAGCTTTTAATTTTTGTCCATTTAGTATGATGTTGGTTGTTGGTTTGTCATAGATGGCTTTGATCAGATTGAGGTAAAGACCATCTATTACTATTTTCTGTAGTGGTTTTATCATGAACTCATGTTGGACTTTGTCAAAAGCTTTCTCTGCATCTACTGAGATGATCATGTGGTTATTGTCTTTGGCT
>NW_004956457.1:2544-4295 GCF_000276665.1 Chinchilla lanigera
CACAGAATGGACAGATTCCTAGATACATAAGAATTACCAAAACTGAATCAAGAAGATATGAAGTTTCTAAATGGCCCAGTCAATAAAAATTGGTGAAATTGCAGATGTAATTAAAAACCTACCAACAAAGAGAAGCCCTAGTCTTAATGGATTCACTGCTGAGTTCTACAAGAAATTTAGACAAGTTCTATTCCCGCTATTCCTCAAATTGTTTAATGAAATTGAAAGAGAAGCAATATTCCCAAACTTACTCCTGGAAGCAAGCATTACCATGATACTAAAACAAGAGAAGGAACCAACCAAAAAAGAGAGGTGCAGGCCAATCTCCTTAATGAACATAGACACAAAAATCCTCAGTAAGATACTGGCAAACAATGCAGCAAATCAAGAAGATTATATACCAGAGACATGACCAGGGGCTGAACTCAGGACCTCACAAGATGGCTGGGCTGCCCCACAGGGCCATCAAGGAAACCTAGTGCTGGCTGGCAGAGCTGGCTCCTGGGATTAAAGCAGAACCAGAGAAGAGCAATGCCCGTTATTTTCATGTGGTCATTGCTGGTCCCCAGGATTCCCCCTTTGAAGGATGGACTTTTAAACTTGAAATATTTCTGCCAGAAACATACTCAATGGTAGCACCTAGAGTACATTTCATGACCAAAATTTATCATCCTAATGTAGACAAGTTGGGAAGAGAATGTTTAGTATTTTGAAAGACAAATGGTCACCAGCACTGCAGATCCACACAGTTATGCTATTGATCCAGGCTTTGTTAAGTGCTCCTAATCCAGATGATCCGTCAGCAAATGATGTAGCAGAGCAGTGGAAGACCAGCGAAGCCCAGGTCATAGAAACAACTAGAGCATGGACTAGGCTATGTGCCATGAGTAATATTTAAGTCAACCCGATCATCAAGTTTGTGTCACTCCTTCAGTTCTGCTAAGACTTCTTTCTTTTTTGTTTGCATTTAATGGACACAGTCTTAGAAACTTTACAGAATAAAATGCCAGACATTTTCAGTCCTTTGGTGATTAAATGCACAGGAGCAAGTCTATATCTTATCCTGATTTACTGTTGTAAAGCATGACCAGAGACTAGAAGCTTCATCTGGATTGTTGTGAAATGTTTAAAAGCAGTGGTGCTCTGCTTGTATTCATTTCCCCCATCATAGTTTAAGTATAAATCACTGTGAATGAAGGTAGTTGTCAGGGTTAGCTGCAGGGATTGTGGGTGTTCTTTATTTTATTTTTCAGAAGAAAGGTAGTTTCAAAATTTTATGCTCCCCCCTCCTCCACCTTTTATGGTGATCTAGCTGCACTGGTTAAAAAGTAGCTAATCAGTTCTTTAAGACATGCTCTCTAGCCATGTCTGACTTTATTTAGATGCTACAGGTAGACAAAGTGATTGTTTGAGCCAAAATCGGAGCATTAACAAATATCACAGCCCTCACTAATAACATGGTGATTTTGCAGTCAGGTGTAGATTCCTCCCTTCAAAAAAAAAGCTTGTGACCATTTTCTATGGCTTGTCTGGAAACTTCTGTAAATCTTACGTTTTAGTAAAATGTTTTTTTGTTATTCTAAAAAAATAAAGGAAGATTATATACCACGACCAAATAGGATTCATCCCAGGGATACAGGGAAGGTTCAATATATGCAAATCAATAAATGTAATAATATACCATATTAACAGAGCCAAGGCAGAAAAAGCTTTTGACAAAGTCCAACATCCATTCATGGTAAAAAAAAAAA
>NW_004956458.1:0-1598 GCF_000276665.1 Chinchilla lanigera
CATTATTTGGGGTGTGTTTTCTTCCTACAGCACTTTGAAAATATATCTAATATTATTTATTCCCTCCTGGATGTCTAGAGTCCTGGGATTCTTTCATTAGGAGAATGCATATTTCAATACCTACAACTATAATGTATACTTTGTCATCTTCCGCATCAGACAATTCTTCTTTCTTAGAGTCTATTCTTCAGTTGTTCATTCTTTTCTGCCTCTTTAGTGCTGATGCATTTTACAAAATTTAAAAATTCAGAAAGACACTTTATCATTTTCCTCTGCATGTTTACCTCCTGTGTTTGGTATTCAAGCTGCCTACAATGTTGTTTCCTTTCTTATGCTATGGTTTCTAATTACAAGATGTCGCTATGGGTGGGGTGGCCCCCTCTGAACCGGCATCACATGGATGGCGCCTTACTCCTCACCGCGAGGGTGCCCAGGCTTCTCACGGTGTCTCTCAAGGGTGACATCTTAACTGAGTATTGCTGCTCCACATGGTGGGTTAAACACTTGGCCCATGTTATGGGCAGCAGGGGGTAAAGGTTTGGTTTCCTACCTCATACAGCTCTGTACTTTGGGAATAATTTCCATCTGGTTTCACATTTGAAATAAAATTATTACTTCTCTCCTCTTGTAAACAGGTAAGTTAATGCAAATTTTTAACTAGATCAATTGGACCATTGTGCTCTGTTAGTCTGTTTTAAGAAATCATGTTGTACACAATAAATATAATTTTATTTGTCCATTAAGAAATAAATTAATTTCTTTCAAAGAACCTCTACCCAAGTCCAATTCTTTATAGACTTGGCTCTTCATGTGCTGTGTGTGTTACACACACTTCAGGAAGGTCCTATTTCCAAAGATTTCCCTCTCAATTCAAATGTGCTTATTAATTTCATCTGTGTCGGGCACACTGCAGTCTCATTTGCTGCCCTAGTGTATGTACTTCAGTAAGCAGAACACTCCCTAGGAAGGTCCTTTGTAGGAAAAAATAAGTATATTTTTTAATTCTCCATGACAAACGTTGAAAGAAATATAGAATGAATAATTTCTAAAGACAGGAACTGTACAAGAGCATGAAGACAAATTTCTGACATGCATATGAAGAGCTACAAGATGATCATAACAACTCTGAAAAAATAATATGAAATAATTACAATTAATTTCTAATTCATTTGTTATTCAAAACATAAAATATTTGAGTCTATTTAGTGTAAGGGAGAAAGGTTACTTTCATGTGGTTGAGAATGTATTTTGACACAGCCATTAGGAGGGACACCCGAACATGTCTCATTAAATTTTTCATTCCATTGAGAGAGTGGCTGAACTCGTAAATACCTTCTCATGCCATAAAACTCATTTGTGAAATGTTAATGGTAATTGTGGGGAAAATAGAAATTCACAATAACCCTAAATTCCAAAAATTGTTCATCTACATTAAAGAATGCAGTAAGAGAATGGGCTGCACCATGTGCAATATTATGACCAAATATTTTCTGAGTTATATTATTTTCTGTTCAGTGACTGAGTCCATTTTCTGTTGCTCTAACAGAATGGATGAGCACAAGGATTAATTTATGAAAGACTGAAGTTCATTTTACTCA
>NW_004956458.1:2626-4219 GCF_000276665.1 Chinchilla lanigera
GCAGCCTCGCATACCTGGATGTGCTGTGCTTGCTCTCTAACCATCTTATATGCTGTGGGGATCTCAGTGTCTGAAGCTCCTGTAAGTCGCCATAAATGCCTGAAGGCTCCCCTTTCCCACAGTTCCACAGAGCCCTTTACTCTGCCTCTGCTGTGAGCTCCGAGCTGTCCTGCAGGGCTGAGCTTGTCTCTGTCATCACCTCAACATTTCAGCCTTCACCTGTGGCACCTCCATTCTGTGGCACAGTGGCTCCTTCCTGTGAGTCCCACTGCGGACTGGTTCAGGCGTGAGGAACTGGGCTCTGGACGGACTCCTCATGGCCACCCCTACACACTCCGTCTGGAATACCACCCTCAAGGTGACAGGCAGAGCGTCCTAAGCCTGCAGACCCTGCACCGCCCTGCACACTGTGCGCCTCCGCCCACTCAGACCGGAGCGGCCCAGTTATGTTGACTTCCTCGTGGATGGTTCTTCAGTGCTCTGAGGGAGTTACTTTTTCACTGGCCAACAGGGTTTACTGAATGAATGAAAGACAGAATAAATAAAGAGTTCCAAACAATGAATATGGGCATTCGGACTGCTGTTGTTTTAAGATCCTCAGTACTGAAACCCTGGAGGGATCATGCTCAGCCTATGCCAGAGTCACACTTCTGAGCACTTAGGCTCTACTCCTGCCTTGGGTCCAACTTGCTGAAGGAATCGGCTATGGTGAAAGTTAGTTCTAAGCGAAGGCCCGGTGCTTCAGACAGCTGTCTGTACTCTATGACCTTGTATCAGGAAGTCAGGTGCATAGGCAAATGAGGGCATCGCTTCTGTTTAAATATCAGTTACTGCTGGGGACTGCAGAGCCTGCTGAATTCTGGAGCCCAGAAATGGTCCGCATTGCTCAGGATATGACTGTCTCCTTGTTCATCCTCCTGTCTGCACTGGATCTCCCACAGGGTCAGTATCCAGAAAATGTGGATTTCAGAGCAGAATTCATAGGCCATGTGTGTTAACTTTCCTGCTTCCTTTTGTCCCCAGGGGTCCTGTCCCAGGTGCAGCTGCAGGAGTCGGGTCCAAGATTGCTGAAGCCGTCACAGACTCTGTCTCTCAACTGTGCCATCTCTGGGGACAGTGTCTCTAGCACCAGTGCTACTTGGAACTGCATCAGACAGCCCCACGGGAGAGGCCTGGAGTGGCTCGGAAGGACATACTACAGCTCCAAGTGGTACAACGAGTATGCACCATCTCTTCAAGGCCGAGTGACACCACCCCTGACACATCCAAGAACCAGTTCTCCCTGCAGCTAAGCTCCGTGAGCACAGAGGACACGGCCGTGTATTACTGTGCACGAGACACAGTGAGGAGACATGAATGGGAGCCCAGACACAAACTTCCATGCAGGGCCGCTCAGTGCCAGCAGGGGTCGCCCAGGACCTACAAGGGCCGCCTGGAACCGAGAGGGTTCTTGAGAGAAAGGCTGAGGGGGAGGGTGCATAAAACGCTAGAGAATTCTCAGTATCAGCTCATGGTTCACAGCGACAAAGCTGCAGCATATGACTTCGTGGTGGGCGTTAAATTGGTTTTTCTTAGCGGCTCAACATGAGAGAT
>NW_004956459.1:0-1343 GCF_000276665.1 Chinchilla lanigera
AGTAACTTCATGCCAGGCCCCCAGGAGACCATCCACAAAGCCCAGTTCCACTGAATCTCTTTTTCCAGGGAAACTGCCTCTGGATCTGAGTTTTCAAGAAAAATTTAAAATATCTAATATTTTGTTGACAACAAATATTTTTAAAAATTAAAATGCTGCACAGGCCAAAGCAAGCAAATCTGTGGACAGGATTCAGTTCAAAGGGGGATGGATATGGAGGAGGAGGTCACTTCTCTGGGGTCTTAAAGGCTCCTCAGAGAGATGCCAGGAAGGAGAGAGCCAGGTCCCCCTGCCCAGGTCCAACACTCATCTTCCTCCCCAGCCAGGGAAGTGGCTTCCAGCCTGGGAAGGGGAGTCTTATTTTCCTTTCTATTTCTAAGAACTTCCATAGTGCCTCAAATCTCCTATGTCATCCTGTAACAGAAAATGCCACACACCCCCAACCCCAGCCAATATACTTGTTTCTTAGTTGCCCAGGTAACAGTTCCTGTTCCAGTTCCGGTTGCTCCTGTCTCTTAGAAACAGCTGGTTGGTCACTATGATGCACACTGTATAAACCAATCCCCAGTAACAAGCCATTCTGCCTCTGTACTTTCTTCTTGCTTATCCCACATAAGCCCTAGAATACCAAAGATCAGGGCCTGATATTCTGGGAATGATTTTGATCAGCACCCATCGACGTAAATTAATCTGCCTCCAAATCCTAGGTGTCATTTTGGTGTTTCTGCTTGCTATTGCAATCTCAGTTCTCCTAAAAGAGAAATAAACCAGAAAGACACATGGGCTCTCTCTTCCACGCAGCTGTCCTGCTTCATTCTCCCCCAGAGACTGCTGGGATGAGAAGGAAAGGGGAAACCAGAGAAAAGAGGAGCCACAAAAGACAAATTATTATGCAGCTTGCGGGTACTGAAGGGGATTCAGGCTATTGCTCCCCATCCCGGATCTCTCTGTAGAGCGGTTGTGGAGGGACAACTAAGTCCCTGGTTTAGACGAAGTAGATAGGGAATCCATCTCTCGACAGGTGACATTGGAGCTGAAATGCAGAGGATAAAGGAGTCAGTCATTATTGAGGGTCAACCTGGATCTTTCAATCTTCTCTTTATCAAACCAAATATTTATTGAACACCCACTTGACCATGTGACCGCTTCCAAAGTGGAAGCTCTCTGTGGATTTCAGAATGCACTGGGGGCCCCAGGACTTTTGCCAAAACTGCCTCTAGCACCATTTTCCAAAGCCTGACAATTCCAGTGCCCCAAGAGGCCAGGCTAACCAAGGCACAGTGACGTGGACCAGCTGTCACCCACCAGCAGGAGTTGCAGACTGTGTGGAAACAGTAACTTCA
>NW_004956459.1:1443-4299 GCF_000276665.1 Chinchilla lanigera
TTTTCAAGAGAAGTTTAAAATTTCTGCTGAGGCAGTAGGGTAGAACCTGGGGAACTACAGAGATCGGGAATATGGGGTTGGTGTTCCCAGGAGGTACCTTCAAAGGCCTCAGCTCTATGGAACCCTCAAGTTTCAGAGAAGAGAAACAGAAAGGAACAAGGTATTCCCATAAGTGAAAACTCCATGCACTGATCCAGCAAATATTCACTGAGCACCTACTGTGTGCCCGAGATGGTTCGGCAGTGAGCAAGAGAGATATGATCCCAACAGATGAAGCTTTGACAGGACAGGCAGAAAGTCACTGAAATAAAAATAGTCTATGTTAGATTAGAAAGATTGCAAGGGTTAGGGAAAAATAGAGACCAAAGAAGAGAAGATGAAAACTTGGGAGTTGGAGGTGGGGAATTACAATGGTGAGCAGAAGGTTCCATGAAGAGGCATCTGAACCTGGATTTGAAAGAGGTGAAGAAGGTAGCCACACAAAGCCCGATGTGGTGGTGCACACTTGTAATCCTAGCACTGGAGAGGCTGAGGTAGGAGGATCACCTTGAGCTACATAGTTCAAGGCCAGCCTGAACTACACAGTGAGACTGTCTTTAAAAAAAAAAGCATAGCCAAGAGACTGGGGAGAAGGGGACACCTCAGGCTCAGAGCCCCTGACACATTCCAGGAGCAGCCCAGGCAGGAGCCCATGGTGAGGACCACAGGAAGCTGGGGAGGGGTCACAGGGGCCATGTTCAGTAGGGACCCTGGCTTCCACTTAGGGACATGGGGATCTTCTCACCAAGATCCACCTCTCTCTGTGACTCCCCTGTGAACCATCAGTCCCCTTGAATGGGGAGGCAGACACAGCCACCGGCTCTCCCAGGTTCCTCTGGGGCACCCTGCTCCTTTGCCATTTCTCTGGGGCCAGGAGCACCCAGGATTTACAAGTTCTTCCCCAGGCTGTGTATCTGGGGGCGTCTGTTCCATTTTCACTGCTTCCGGCCAGGGCGATGAGGCTCCTTCACAGATCACATCGCCGCCTCCCGTCCCGCTAATTCAAACAGCTGGTTGCTGGTTACCGCTCACAGATTCCCCCTCGCTAATTGCCAAGGGAAGAATTATAAATAAATGTGTACAAGCAAACAGATGCTGTCATTTAAAAAATCGATTCATCTAGCAAAAATGCCCCACTTAGGACTGAAGTGGCATACTGCAGAGCATGTGTCTTGGTGACATTTTAATGAAATCAGAAAAACAATGACAGAGATCACTAATGGATTCCAGAGGAGCAAGGGGACAAGGGCAGAGGGAAGGAGGGAGGGAGGTGGTCCCACTTTGTGGATGTGCCGCACAGGGCTCCAGATCTGCTGAAGAGAGGCAAGGCCCCGGGCAGCACTTTCTTCTTCCTGTCTCTTCTTCCAAGCCTCCCTTGCCTCTTACACCTGTTTATGACCCCAGATTAGACTTCTTCATTATCATTTGGAGCCTCAGAAGCAGTTCTTGCCCATTCTGTGGTTTCCAGATACCTAGATCCAGAGTAAAGTGCTGAGTGTCCTTGGTGCTGTGCTGGGCGCACAGCTAGACTACATCTCCCCGCCTTCCCTGGGGTCAGGAATGTTCTGAGAGGCCAGTGGAATGAGGACAGAGGCAACTGTTGCTAGTCCTGGCCCACAAGATCTGCCATGGTCTTTCCCCATCTGTGGGCTGGAGGAAGAGAATTTTAAGGGCCCTGCAGGAGTTGGTGGAACCTCAGATTAAAGAACTGCGGGTCCCTGAATGCCTAGATGGAGCAGAGCCTCCTGTCTATGTCCCAATGTGGTGGGAGGAAAAGTCAATCTAATGCATCAGGCCACTGAAATTTTGGGTAGTTTGTTATTATAGGGATTTGACTCTAAATGATACACAAGTCTCAGTATTTATTATTCATTGTGCATTCACTGAGCACATAAAAATATCTAGTTATTCTGTATACTGGTCAGATTTGCATGGCTGGGATAAGACACCTGACACACAGCTTCAAAGAGGAAGGACTGACTTTGGCTCGTGGTTCCAGGGTTTCAGTTCATGGTCTGCTGGCTCCAGGGCAGGAATGTTATGGCAAAAGGGCAGAGTGGAGCAAAGCTGCTTGCCTCATGGTTGCCAGGAAGAAGAAAGAAAACAAGAGAGCCAGAAAGAGAAGAAGGGGTGGGAACAGGATATACCTGTCAAAGGCAAGTCTCCAATGAACTTCCAGGCCCATCCACTCAGCATCCACTCAGGACTGGTCCAGGGATTAACCTGTGCCTGCATGACCCAGTCACCCCTCTAGTCCCACCTCTGACCACTGCTGCACTGGGTGATGAGGCCCTCAGTGCAGGAGTCTTTGAGGGGACACTTCATGTTTAAACTGTAGCACTCTCCTTCACCTCCCAACAGTCCGGTGAAAGGAATGCTGTGAGTCTGTTTTTCAGAGGGAGAAACAGGCTCTGAGAGGTTAATAGTCTGCTGAGAGACACACAGCTGATCACAGAACAGCTATCACTTACTGAACGCTGGCTGTGTGCCAAAGTGGGTCCTACATGTCTCACATTTGCTTTCTCTTTTGCTTCTCAGAAAACTTCTCACGAAGTGGGTATTGCCATCCCCAGTTTGCAGATGAGGAGCCTGAGAATTGGAGAGAAGAGTTTACTCTCTCAAGAAGGAAGGGAAAGGAAAGAGAGGCGAAATAAAGGAAAGCAGTGGAATTCCAACTAGAAAGCTAATGAGCTAATAGGGCCTGTTCTTTCAGTCCCAAGAGGAGCCTCTAATGATTAGCTAATTACATTGCATCTTAAAATACCAGCTTACCTCAAAAGAGGCCAGCCTTAGAGAACTGAGAAACTACACACATGC
>NW_004956460.1:0-2152 GCF_000276665.1 Chinchilla lanigera
TTTTTTGGCTTAAAAGCTGCTCTCTCCCCTGGTTTGGTTACCCGATCTGCTCCTACCCTGCGTGGAGGCTCTCAGTCAGCCGCTGGCCGGCTAATAAAAGCTCACTCTAAAATCCCTATTGGTGATCCGTGCATTTCGGTGTTTGTCGGTTGGTACCTTGGTTGGGTTCTGAGTCCAGAACACTGGCAGGGGCAGCACCCGAGACAGCATCGCTGTCTCCATCCCAGACGGACCTGGACAGCTACAGTGCAGAAGACAGCATCTCAGTCTCCATCCCCAAAGGACCCCACATAACATTTCTGTCTCATAGCCAGTCAACCATGGACTGAAACCTCTGGAACCGTGAGCCATAAAAATCTCTTACTCTTTAAATTGTGTAGGTTGGTACTTTAGCCTAGCAACAGAAAAGTGACAGATACAGGTCAGTTATGCAAATCAGGAAAAAATGATTGAAGTATAGTTCTTGTGAATCTTAAACTAGTTCACGATAACCATAGGTATACACTTACTGTAACACTATTCACTATATGAACTCTCAAGTCGGTGTAGTGCGAATAAACCCTGTATACGTAATACCAAATGAAATATTTTGACAACTAAAATTTTTGTGGAAGAAAAATATAACCTGTCACACAGTATGATTTAAATCAAAGGGGTAATAAAATAACAAGTCAGGCAGTATAGCACGCCTGTGATGAAGAAAATAGAAATAATTAGTTTACCTCATTAAACTATCAGATAACTTTTCTAACTCTTCACCTTTCATGTAAAACACCTGGAAACAAAGTGACAACACAAACAGGAATAATTTTGACAAGATAATCAAATCGAGATCTACATAAATACTGGCATGTGATGTGGAATTGACTAAAGACACTAAAGACAATACTTGCAATAGATTTAACACTTAATCAGAATGAACTGCCTCAAACATTTCATAACATCCTCAAGGCTGCTTCTCATTATCAGAGGTTTATTCCTTTTATTTAACACTAGAAAGTAAAGAAGTCACTTACAATTTTGCCATTTCCGAAAATACAAGATGGACTAAATGATTTAAGTTATTTCCCCATTTGCTCAGCTAAAATGCCAAGCCCACTCACCACAAGGTCACTACACATACACAACTGACCAGGAAATGCAAGCACACTAACACTTGACACCTGATGGAGACAAAGTAAATAAAAATGAAAACACAATTACTCCATGACCTATTCTGGCATTCTCAGCTATGGTTAGTGAGCACTAAAAACAATCAAGCCAGTCCTCAAGATTTTCATGCCTCACACTCAGGAATTCCCAGGATTACAGCAGGAAGATCTCAAGTTTGAAGCCAGCCTGGGGATCTTACCAAGACTCCATCTTCAAAAACAAGAACAAAACAAAACAAAAACTGCTGTGTAACTATTAGACCAAGATCTGTTCTAATTTTTTTAATGCACACAAAAAGAGGAATGAAAGTGTAGGAAAATTAGCCCATCAAAACAGAATGGAAGCCGGGCAGGTGGTGCATACCTGTTATGCCAGCCCTCCAGAGGCTGAGGCAGGAGGACTTGCTCCTTCCACTTCTCCTGCTATGTTTTCAATATCATCAAAATTTCCTACCACTAAAATAACTTCACTAGTCGTTTCAATAAATAACTTCATTAGTCATTTAAGTGTGTAACCTCAGTCACTTCAGTGTCAGAATCATAAGTTAAAAGAGAAATTGACCAAGTTAATCAGTACAAACTCCAACAGCCCAACTCTGAAAATGTCTTCATTCTACACTTTCACTAGACTTTGAAATCCTTACATGAAACACTTTTTAAACACAAAGTAAAAAAGACAGAAAGGTAGCTTGCAGGAAGTATTTTCATTCCTTGAGGGTTTATAGAGGTATTAACACACTGCTGTTATTCTCATTTTACAGGTAAGGAAATTATATAATTGAGCCCCAAACCAAAAGCAATTTGGTGATTTAAAATATTCAAAGTATTTATAAAGGACTAAAAGAAATCTAAACTTATCTCTTAACAGATCAATGTAAAGAACAAAGTACAAAATCATTGAATAGTGTATGAATAAACTTCCCAATGTGGGCACTATGTTCTTTTTTTTTTTTTTTCCGGTACCAGGAATTGAACTCATGACCTTGTGTTTGCCAGGCAGG
>NW_004956460.1:3041-4269 GCF_000276665.1 Chinchilla lanigera
TCTCCCCTCTCAGGGGCGTGTTTAGCCCTGTAGGGATGAGGAAGCTTTTCAACATCTCCATTCCACAACTGCTAAGTAGTAAACACACGATAAAGTGTCTGTGAAACACATCTCAGCTGCCACCCTGGAAAACATAAATATTTACAGATGATAAGCATTAAGTGAACTCACTGAAGGAGAATGCTCAAGCTATGATAGTATAAAAGTCTAAAAACAAAGTTTCCCCAAACACAGTAGTGTAAAAATGAAAATGATACCTCCTCAAGAGAAGCTCTGAGCTCCTTTCCACTACTAAAGCAAGCTGCTTCCAGCAGTTAGAGGGGGAATGAGCTGGCTGACAGTTGTATATTGAAGTCCATACAGCTTGCATTAAATAGAGTAGATGCTGCACAAAGTACCGACCTCACGCCTTGGCAGCAGGATGCTGGGCAGCGCCGCCACCAGCACGGCAGGGTGGCAGCGCCAGGTCTGCCCAGCAGCAGAGCCGCGGAGGTTGGCAGGTGAAGGCGGCCCTGCAGACCTCAGGACGGGCGCGCTCCCCAGTCATCTGCCGCCCAGCCGCGACCCTCAGAGCACCCGGCCTGCAGCTTCCTTCCTGGAGGAGTCACAGGCGGCTTCCCTGAGGGCTGCTCCCCCTGCCCTGGGCTGGGATGAAAGCGCCGGTCCCCCTCAGCAGACCACGCAGGTTGACGCGGGAAGACGCTGCTTTTGCTGGGCGGTGAAGGCGGCCTCGGGAGCGCTGTGACCACGGGAACCGCCGCGAACTCCCGGGCTCCGAACCGGTGCCAATAAACGGAGCAAGGGAAACTCGAGCCAGGCAGAAGAGCTCAGCTCTCAGAAAAGACCGGGGGCCCCCAGGAAGTCCAGCCTGGTGCGGACCTAGCCCTCAGGCTGCGCTCCACAGTCCTCTGCCACGTCCGCGCTGCGCCCTCAGTCCATGCTTTGGCTGCGGGGTCCTTTGGGGATGGAGGCTGTGACGCTGTCTTCTGCGTTGTAGCTGTCCAGTGCCTCGGGGATGGAGACAGCGACGCTGTCTCGGGTGCTGCCCCTGCCAGTGTTCTGGACTCAGAACCCAACCAAGGTACCAACCGACAAACACCGAAATGCACGGATCACCAATAGGGACTTTAGAATGAGCTTTTATTAGCCGGCCAGCGGCTGACTGAGAGCCTCCACGCAGGGTAGGAGCAGATCGGGTAACCAAACCAGGGGAGAGAGCAGCTTTTAA
>NW_004956461.1:0-931 GCF_000276665.1 Chinchilla lanigera
TCATTGCCCCCCGACAATGTGATGCTATTAGTCTTCTCTTTTGGATGTTCAACAACTGAGGTTTGCAGACCAAAAATTAGAAAGATAGACAGGTTAAGAGGATAGCCAATATTTTCACCCTAGCCCTCTGAAATCAAGGAGGACCCAGGACATAAGAGAACCTCTGCTGTGATATCCTATAACTCAGTTGAGTCTCTGATTTTCTGATCAAGGAGGTTGTGGGACCACAGAAGAAAGTGATTCTACAGTATATACTGTGCCTAAGGAGAGTCACAAGGAGACAAAATTCTCCCAATCTTTCACAGAAAACAACTTAGTCAAGCAATGGTTGTGACCCATCCTGACAGCTGACACTGACAAAAGCTCTGAAGGGCACTACATATGGTTTGAAAGTAAATCCTGAAGAGATTTAACTGACCTTGATAGATAGCAAGAAGGTAATTTTAATTAATACAGGTCTCACTTTAACTTGGTCCTAAATATCCAGCAGAAAAACATAATCACAAGATGTATAAAACAATGCCATAGTAATATGAATTTCTCCAAAAATTGGTTTATTCTTACTTAGAGACTGCCAACCTCCAAGTGACCATACAGATAAAACTAACTATACGTACACTAGATTCCTTCTACTGTGATTCACTAGCTCCACCTTATAAAGACAGTTCATAACTGGAAAACTACAACACGACTTCTCCCTGAGGCTATTAGATTTAGCTCTCTAGGGGTGGTTCCTGACTGTGGTTTCCCTTTACATCTACCCTTCTCAGTTTAAAGCATTTAAGGTAAAAACTATACCCAGTTTTCCCTAACCACAGTAACAAATAGCTCTTCAGAAGAAAAATATTATGGAAACCTAAATTAGTTACAAATACTACAGACAATTAGGCAGGGCTAATTAACAAAAAAGGATAAATAAATAAAAAAATAT
>NW_004956461.1:2296-4166 GCF_000276665.1 Chinchilla lanigera
TAGTGTTTCTGCTTTAATATTTAGATCTTTGATCCATTTTGACTTTAGTTTAGTGCATGGTGAAAGACATGGGTCTAGTTTTAGTCTTCAGCATATAGACAGCCAGTTTTTACAGTACCATTTATTTATTTATTTATTTAATGGTACTGGGAATCGAGCTCACGACCTCACACTTGCCAGGCAGGTGCTCACACCACTGAGCTATATTACTGGCCCTACAGCACCCTTTATTAAAGAGGCTCTCTTTCTTCCAGTGAACATATTTGGACCCTTTGTCAAAGATAAGGTGGCTGAGTGGATTGGAGTTGTGTCTGTATCTTCTAATCTGTTCCATTGATTGTCAGGTCTTTTTTTGTGCCAGTAACATGTGGATTTTATTATAATAGCTTTGTAGTATAATTTCAAGTTAGGGATTGTAATACCTCCTGACTTGTCTTTGTTGCCAGGATTGCCTTTGTCATTCCAGGACTCTTCTGGTTCCAGATGAGTTTTAGGAGTGTTTTCTCTAGTTCTGTGCAGTATGCTAATGGTATTTTGATTGGGTTTGCAATAAATCTGTATAACAATTTTGGAAGTATGGCCATTTTCACAATGTTTGTTCTTCCTATCCATGAGCAAAGGATATCTTTCCATTTTCTGATATCCTCTTCAATCTTTTTTTCAGAATATTATAATATTCAATACTATAATATTCAATACATAAATCTTTTATTTTCTTTATTAGATTGATTCCTAAGTATTTCATATTATTGTGAAGGATGTGGTTTCCCTAATTTCTCTCTCCATAAATTTGTTGTTTGTGTACAAGAATGCTATTGATTTTTGAGTGTTGACTTTGTATGCAGCCACACAACTGAATTTGGTTAGGAAATTTAGAAGTCTTTTGGTGGAGTATTTGGGGTCTTCTCTGTAGAGTATCATGTCATCTGTGGATAGTGATAATTTAACTTCTTCCTTTCCTATCTTTATTCCTTTTATTTCTTTCTCTTGTCTAATTGCTCTGTCTAGTGTTCCAAGAACTATGTTGAAAAGGAGAGGTGATAGTGGATGTCTTGTCTTGTTCCTGATTTTAGATTGAAAACTTTAAGGTTTTGTCCATTATTATGATGCTGGCTGTTGGTTTGTCACAAATGGCTTTTATCAGATTGAGATAAAGACCATCTATTCTAATTTTCTGTAGGGTTTTTAAAGTGAACAAGTGCTGGACTTTATCAAAAGCTTTTTCTTCATCTATTGAGATGATCATGTGATTTTTGTCTCTGGCTCTGTTGCTATGGTGTATCACATTTATTGATTTGCATATATTGGATCATCCCTGCATTCCTAGGATAAATCTTACCTGGTCATGGTGTATAATCTTGCTGATTTGCTGAATTCTATTTGCTAGTATCTTACTGAGGATTTTTACATCTATTTCATTAGAGAGATTGGCTTATAATTCTCTGTTTTGGTTGTATCTTTCTCTTGTTTTGGTACTAGGATAATACTTACCTCCAGGACAGTGTTAGGGAAAATTGCTTCCCCTTCAATTTCATTAAAGAGTTTGAAGAGTATTGGCATTTGATCTTCTCTAAATTTCTTGTAGAATTCAGCAGTGTATGCATCAAGACCTGAGCTTTTCTTTGTTGGTAAGTTTTTAATCATATTTTCAACCTCATTAACTGATATTGGCTTATGGAGAATTTTCATATCTGCTTGACTCAGCTTTGGTAATTCATATGTGTCTAGGAATCTGTCCATATCTTCTATGTTTTCATCCTATGAAAGTAAAGATTTTCAAAGTAGGTATTGATTTTCTTTAGTCTTTGACAACGCTGTATTCAAGGTCTGAAAGTCTATCTTCAGCTTCATTCAGGTGGTTTTGCCAGCT
>NW_004956462.1:0-1151 GCF_000276665.1 Chinchilla lanigera
TATTTCCTTTAAGATGTTAAGTTTTCCCATTCTCCCACTCCTCTACACTGTTCCAGGAAAAGCACCCTAGCCCTCCCCTGCACTGGCTAATAAACTGTGGCTGGCTTGGAGTGTCTTTGTCTTTGCCCATCCTGAGGCAATGGCCCTCCAGCCCTCCTTCATGCGTTACTAAATTTGTCTCTGTTTCTTATTTCATCCTTTCACTGTGCCCCTCATATAGGCAGTTGGGGATCTTGGCATGGTAGTATATCCCTGTAATTCCAGCACTTAGGAGGCTGAGGCAGGAGGATCACCACCACACCCGTCTAGGTCTTATTTTTGGGGACACGCAGAATTTAGGTAAATCTAAACAGACGCTGACTGCATGCAGGCGGCTGTCTGAGTCACCTTTGGTCTTGGACGATGGGATGGGTGTCAAGGCCTTAGCTGCCCGACTGTCCTGTAAGAATGAGGAAGTCCGTGGCCCCAGTGTGCCACTTTCTGCAGTTGCTGGTGAGAAGTGTGCCATCTGTCCAGGCCGGTGCTTGGCAGGCAGCATTCAGTTTCCTGCTTCTGGGAGCCCCGCCCCCCGACTTGGAGCTCCTCAGTCTCTCCCTGATGTGCCCTGGTGAGGGTTCGGTCTATCTTGGGACTCATTTCCTAGGACTGAGAATTCTTGTCCCAGATCAGTTCTGGAAGCCGATCAGCCATAATCTCTCCTCATTATCTCTTTATCTGTTGTAGGAGGCCAGGATAGTGGCTGGCACACGTCAGGTGCTTATAAATAGTTACTGAATGAATTTTTAAATGAGCATTTCCCCACACCTCCTCCTCTATCCTCTCCCGCTCAAGCTTTTTTTCAGACATTTGGTGGAACATCTCCTCGGTCCACCAGACCTCTTCATCTTTTTTACGCATTTTTCATCTCGGCGTCTTTCTGTGCTGTATTTTAGATAGTTTTGTGATTTATCTCATATCCAGTTCTGCCCTCAGTGACTTCTAATCTTCTGTTTAACCCATCCAGTGAATTTACAACAATCATTTGTAAGACGACACTTGTGTAATCTTTATATAACATTCTGTTTATTTCTCATGCTTTTTTTTTTTTTGGTTTTGGTTTTTTTTTCCGGTACCAGGAGTCAAACTCAAGACCTTGCGCTTGCCAGGCAGGC
>NW_004956462.1:3296-4375 GCF_000276665.1 Chinchilla lanigera
AAAAAATTTTTTCCTGTTCTGTAGGTTGTCTCTTCACTCTGTTGTTTGTTTCCTTTGCTGTTCAGAGGCTTTTTAATTTGATTTGATACCATTTGTTGACTCTTGGTGTTCTCTCTTGTACAACTGGCATCTATTCAGAAAATCCTTGCCCTTGCCTGTATCCCTAAGAGTTTTCCCTATTTTATCTTCCAGCAGATTGCTTCTTTTAATATTTATTTATTTATTGATTGTTTGTTTGTTTTAATATTTAGATGTTTGATCTATTTTGATTTTAGTTTTGTGCATGGTGAGAAATGTGAGTTTATAATTTGTAATGGCTGGATCTTAGGAACAATCCAGATCCCCATCAACCGAACAATGGATAAAACAGATGTGGTCTTTTTATACAATGGAGTACTACTCAGCCATCAAGAAGAAAACTAGAGGCTTTCATAGGTAAATGGATGCAACTTGAGACCATACTCATATGTGAAATAAACCAGATGCACATGTGTAAACACTGTATTGTCTCCATAGTGTGAAAAGCTGAAAGAGTAAATAAGATCCAAAATGTATAATAGATATTGTAAAATGGAAAGAAACTTCAAAAGGAAAGAGAAACTGGGATGGGGGAATGGAGCAAAGAAGGAAGGGAAAAACAAAACAAAACAAATAAACAAACAAAAAAAGTATAATAGTTAAGATAGTACTAATACTACTAATTTCTCCTAGTTCATTGAAAAGAAAGGTTTGTGCTAATATTGTTTGGACAATTAAATGCCAATATATTGTACTCTGAGTACCTAACTTAAAGATAACAATACACAATGTATTAACCATTGTTACCCTCCTATTATCTTGTTTTGAAATTTTTGGGTTTTTTTTTTTTCTCTTTAAAGCAAGAAGGGCTGGGGATTTAGCTCAGTGACACAACATCTGCCTGGCAAGCCCGAGGTCGTGAGTTTGATTCATGGTACCAGAAGAAAAACAAACAAACAAACAAAAAACAAGAAAATAAAACAAGAAAAAGGCTGGGGCAGGAGGATCGATGCAAGTTTGAGGCCAGCCTGGGCTACAAAGTGAGCTCAAGGCCAGCCTGA
>NW_004956463.1:0-1821 GCF_000276665.1 Chinchilla lanigera
GCTCAGCGGCAAAGCGCCTGCCTGGCAAGCGCAAGGTCGTGAGTTTGGTTCCCGGTACCGGAAAAAGAAACAAACAAACAAACAAAAACCCACTTGAACTAAACAGAAGATAGATTTTCAGACCTTGAAGACAGGATCACAGTTAGTGATTGTGAAAGGAAATAGCTCTTTAAAATAACAAGAGATCAAGAAATAACAATTCAGCAGCTGCAAGATGATGCAAAAAATAATATAAGAATAATTGGTGTCAGTGGAAAAGCAAAAGTCAATACAAATGACATAAAAAGATTATTTACAGAAATAATAGCAGAAAAATTTTCAAACATGAAAGCAGAATCTCACACACAGTTAAGTGAGGCATACAGAATGCTAATTAGCCATAGCCAAAATAAATCTAGATCCAGACATATAATAATCAAGATACCAGAAATTCAGCACAAGAATAGAATATTAAAAGCTGTTAGAAAAAGAAACTGATGACCTATAAAGGAAAATCCATCAGAATCATGGCAGATTTCTCAACACAAACCATCAAGTCAAGAAGAGCTTGGAGGGCTGGGGATGTAGCTCAGTGGTAGAGTGCTTGCCTAGCATGAACAAGATCCTGGGTTCAATCCCTGGTACCACAAAAAAAAAGAAGAAAGAAAGAAAGAAAGAAAGAAAGAAAGAAAAAAAGAAAGAAAGAAAGAAAGGGAAAGGAAAGGAAAGAAAGAAATAAAGAAAGAAGAGCTTGGAGTGAAGTATTTCAAGTCATGAAAATAGCTTGCATCCCAGATTGATGTACTCTATAAAACTATCTTTCAAAATTAATGGAGAAATGAGACTTCCATGACAAAGAACAACTGAAGAAGTTCATGACCACCAAAACAATCCTACAAAGATTACTGAAAGATATCCTAGACAGAGATAAAAAATGACCACAATTCTAAGTATAACAATAGAAAGTGTTATGGTTTTTGTCTGTGTGTCCCCCCAAAGCCTCCTGCGGCCCTGGGGCAGGATATTAGAGTTTGAATATGGGTGTGAGAGTTGTACCCACCCTGGAGTGGATAGTTTGCATATATAAGGGAGAGGAAGAAGTGCTTGGGTCATTCCTCCCCCATTCTGCCCCGGTGTAAGTGAGTTATAGCTTTGCTGTGCTGCCGCCCTGAGATGCAGCCCTCTGCCACGTACCACTCTGCCTTATAATCCTGCCAAGTATGGATTAAAACTTCCATGAACTGTAAGCGAAATAAACCTTTCCTTCCTTAATTTTGGGCATCAGGTATTTTGTCCTAGCAGCGAGAAAAAAGTAACCAATCAAAAGAAACTACCAGGCAAGGCAAGCAATTAACAGGGGGAAAAAGCAGGGAACCAATAGTGGAAAAAGAACATGACAAAGATAAACCAATACATATCTGTTATAACCATCAATATAAATGGGCTCAATTCACTATCAAAAGAAACAGACTGGCAAAATGGATCAAGAAACAAGATCTAACAATATGTAGTACATAAGAAACACATTTAACTCAAAAAGAAACTCATAGACTGAAAGTCAAAGGATGGAAAGCAATACTCCATGTGACAGGAACCCAGGAAAAAGAAGATATACCTATTCTGTTTGCAGACAATGTGAAATTCAAACCAAGAACGATCAAAAGAGATAAATAAGATCACTATATATTTGTTAGGGAAAAATTCAAAAGGAAGAGATAACAATCATAAATATCTCTGCACCAAATATGGGAGCATCCAATGATATAAAAATATATGAATAGACATGAACAATGTCTATTCAATCAAATAAGCAATAACACAGTTGTAACAGGGGACCTTAAT
>NW_004956463.1:2465-4253 GCF_000276665.1 Chinchilla lanigera
TCCTGTGGAAATTCAGAAGATCATTGTCTTGGTTACTTTTCTCTCATTGCTGAGACAAAATACCAATGCCCAAAATGAAGGAAAGATAGGTTTATTTAGCTTACAGTTTGTGGAGGTTTCAGTCCATACTTGGTTGGTTCCAAGGCAGAGTGGCACATGGCCGAGGGCAACAGTTCTTGGCAGCAGAAGATGGCAAAGCAACAAGAGCAAAAAGGCAGGAGGGGAGGCAGGTAGCTTCTTTCTCTCCCTTACATATGCAAAACTACCAACCCCAGGGAGGGTATAGCACTCACACCCATAACCCCAGCACTGGCTCATAGATCAATCATAAACTCTAAAAGCCTGCCCCATGACTGCATGAGGCTTTCGAGGGACATCCAGACACAAAGCATAATAATCATGCATACCTACTTTGAAAATCTTTACTTGCATAAGATGGAAAACACAGAAGGAATAGACAGATTCCTAGATACATATGAATTATCAAAGATGAATCAAGAAAATATAAAAATTCTTAATAATCCAGTATCAGTTAATGAAATTGAAAATGTGAATAAAACTTACCAACAAAGAAAAGCCCAGGTCCTGATGGATTCATATCTGAATTCTACAAGAAATTTAGAGAAGATTTAATGCCAATACTCCTCAAACAATTTCAACAATAAAATTAAAAGGGAAGCAATCTTACCTAACTCCTTCCTGGAGGCAAGTATTACCCTGATACCAAAACCATAGAAAAACCCAACCAAAAAAGAGACTTGCAGGTCAATCTTTCTAATGAACATAGATGCAAAAATCTTCAATAAAATACTATCAAACAGAATGCAACAAATCATCAACAAGGTTATACATGACAAAGTGGGACTCATCCCAGAAATGCTGGGATAGCGCAACATATGTACATTAATAAATGTAATACACCATATCAACAGAGCCAAAGACAAAAATCACATGATCATCTCAATAGATGCAGAAAAAGCTTTTGATAAAGTCTAACACTCATTCATGATAAAAACCCTACAGAAAATCAGAATAGATGGTCTTTATCTCAATCTGATAAAAGTCGTCTATGACAAACTGACAGCCAACATCATATTAAATGAACAAAAACTGAAAGCTTTCACTCTAAAATCAGGAACAAGACAAGGATATCCACTATCACCACTCCTATTCAATATAGTTCTGGAAACAGTAACCAGAGCAATGAGACAAGAGAGAGAGAAATGAAAGGAATAAAGACAGGAAAAGAAGAAGTTAAATTATCATTATTCACAGATGACCTGATAGTCTACATAGAAGCCTCAAAAACTCCACCAAAAGACTTCTAGATTTAATAAGCAAATTCAGTAACATAGCTGGATACAAATTCAACACTCAAAGATCAATACCATTCTTGTACACCAACAACAAACTAACTGAGAGAGAAATTAGAGAAATAACATCCTTCATAATACCATCCAAAAAAAATGAAATACTTAGGAATCAATCCAACAAAGAAGTAAAAGATCTATACAGTGAAAATTATAGTACTCTGAAAAAGGAGATCAAAGCAAATATCAGAAAATGGAAAGATATCCCTTGCTCATGGATAGGAAGAACCAACATAGTGAAAATTCCCATACTCCCAAAGCTGTTATATAGATTTAATGCAATTCTTATCAAAATACCATTAGTATACATCACAGATCTAAAGAAAACATTTCTAAAATTCATGTGGAAACAGAAGAGACCTAGAATTGCAAAGGCAATCCTGAGCAACAAAGGCAAGACAGGAGCCATCATAATCCC
>NW_004956464.1:0-1873 GCF_000276665.1 Chinchilla lanigera
AATGATGGTGTTTCTTTCTGAGGAGTCTCATGCACAATGCTTCACTGAAGTTTGACACGGCTGTGTGTGCTGGCACGGATGTTGATGTCACTGTGCTCACAGCAGTATTTCATCCCCTCCCCTCTACATGTAGGTTTCAACCTGTATAAAGGCAGTCAAAATTTAAGCATTTCTAATAAAACCTCGTGGATTGTCTGAGATAAACTTTTTTTCTCCCATTTTGTACCCACATGTCTACTGCAGTGACAGGGTCACTTTTCCCTGTCAGAATGTCACTCTCACCTCTCCTGGGGTCCCCTGCAAGAGAAGCCGAGAGGTGCTGGGCAGTGCCACAGGTAACTCAAGGGGTCACCAAGATGATTCTAGAGAGAGGAAGGAGGTTGCGATGCTCCTCCCCCTCTTCCTTGTCCCGGCACCCGTTGGAGGGCTCTGGAGCAGCTTCGGGGATCCCTGATGCCCGTCTCCTGCTGTGTGTTTGGCTCTGCCAGGAGAACGCTGTACTAACCTTCCTAGGACAAATTAGAAGCAAAGTGTCAGTCTACTTTCTTCATGTGGAAAGGTACATACAGACTGCAGAACTGAACCTATGGGAAGCTTGGCATCAGGCGACTTTAGGATACAGGAGGGCATTCTCTGACTGTTCCACAGTGCTGAGTAATTAGAGCAGTGGACACCAGGTCCCTCAGGGTTGCCTCCATGTCCAGCGCATGAAAAAAACAGAGCAGGCAAAGCCCACCCTGAGAGGGACAGCAGAGCACAGTGTGTCCCCCAGGGTCCTGAAGCTCTCTCCAGTGTGCAGCTCTGCTCCATCCCAGGGAACACAGACCTGGAGATGCCGCCCCAGTGCTGATCCCCCATTCACAGGGCTCAGTCCTAGCATTCTGGCACTCTCTTTTGTATTTTATCTTCCTCCTTCCATTTCATAAAACATAGGAAGCATGAGCCTTAGATGAAGATGGATTTCACCTCTATTTCCATGGACTAGCTCACTGGGATTGGAAGATACAACAAGCGTTCTGGACTATTCCTGTTTTATCTTAGAAAGAAAACTCACTTGTTCATAATCAATAATAGTTCATATTAGATTAAATCTTGGCTTTTTGAACAAAGGGGTTGAGGTATTTTTCTAAGCTGTTACATTTTATTCTGTAACACAAGAGTTTCTTCTGTATTTCTGCTTCCTTTCTGGAGGAAACTCAGCAAAGAGCGCCGCACAGGTGCTCTGGGGGGAGAATTTCCCAGACCAGGTGCACAGTCCAGTCTTCCTCCTGTATCCAAAAGTGCCCTCCCCTTTCCAGCAGATGGGCCAGTTCCCTGAGTTCTCACAGCAAGGGCGCAGGAGAGCAACGTCTGTCCATGTGAGCAGCTCGCCTCACCCCTGCAGCCCCACTGATGCAGAGACCCCTCATCATGGACAAACAGGCAGGAGTGTGCATTACTCACTGTCTTGTCCCTTTGTCCTCGGGTCTTTGAGCCCTGGCCACATCCACTCCCACATATTCCCCCCCCCCCCATGCTGCCTGCAGGCCGCCCAGGGTGGTGAGGGACTCATAAGCTGTGAGATGGCGTGAGGGGAGAGCGTGTGTCTGAGGGACTCAGGGTTGGTTCCTGTCTGCAGACGCCCAGGCTGAGGACCACTCCTGCGGTGGGCTCAGGGCACACTGCACTCCTCCCGGACTCTCAGCCTCACCTGTGCCACATCCATCTGCTCCACATCTAAATATGCTGTGTCTTGGGTCCAACTTTGGCCAGGGAAGGGCCTGGAATGGACGGCTGTGACGTGGGCTAAGGGGAGCGAGAGCTACAGCCCCACCCTGCAGGCCAGACCCAGCATCTCCAGGGACACCTGCAGCAGCCAAGGACACAGGCTTGT
>NW_004956464.1:2468-4168 GCF_000276665.1 Chinchilla lanigera
ATACGGAGATAGATCTTTTGCAAAAGAGCAAGGGAACAAGTGATGCAGGGAGCAGGGAGCGAGGGGAGAGAAGGTAACAAAAAAGAGTTAGGATGTGTTCTGTGCACGCACCACCTCCCCAGGAAAACTGTGATCACCATGTACTGCAAACATATGCTAATAAAAGTATAAAGTAAAAAGTTATACACCGAGTGAAAGTGGTGGGGGCGTGTGGCTGGGCGAGCTGCCCCTTCGGGATGGAACTGAATGAGCATGGAAGGAGCGGGGCTGCTCCGGAGGGTTCCTGAGGGCCTGGGCTCCTGAAGATCCACAACCCCAGCACTGCCCAGCGGGGGACCAAACCTCTAACACACGGCCTTGGGACACCTAACAGCCACGCTGTACACGGGGACTTGATGTCCGGATCATCTCAGCTGTGGCCCCAGATGCACTTGTTCCCGTGGCACAGATTGGAGTGTTGTTCTCTGAATTCAGTCCTCTCTTTGGTCCACATTTTTTTCAGAGTGCAGCATATTCTCACTGAGGAGACGAGCGTGCTGCTCTTCACAGGTTGGCGCTGACACCGGAACTGGAGATTTATGTCAGATGCCCTGAGTGACGCCTGTCCCTATCGCCCTCAGCGTTCCCGTGACCTCAGCTCCTGGGTTGGTGCCGAGAGTCCACGGAATGTAGAATCATGGGGCGACCTGCCACACATGGCCACGGCACTGGAAGTCTCTGTACATCACTTTCAACAAGTCTGTAACGCTAGGGGGAAGCACCTCTTTCACAGGTGGGCTTGGGGCAGGAGTTTAGCGCCGACCCTCAGGCTAGTGAGCCATGACGTCACAGCCGCTCTCCACTGCTCGGAGGAGTGGATGTGGTGGAAGCTGCCGGCCTGGAAACAGACGTCCACGGTCACCACTGCAGCTCCCAGGCCCGGGTGTAACAGTGTCTGACGTGGGAGCCAGTGAGATATGCGGCTCGTAGTCTTGTGCAGCCTCATCAATTCATACTGTGAATAAGAGCGTTTTCACAAAATGAATAAAAGCTGAGGTTTTCCCACAGGACTTCCAAATCACCCCTTGTGGGAATCTGCACAGAACTGTTCATCAGGCAGTGCCGCATTTTCTAGGATTTCTGTAGGGACATTGTGACGGTATAGTACAAATTTTAAATGCAGATTTCATATTGTACTGGAAGATATATGTATGTATATATATAATTGATTTCAACATTTATTTGTTTTTAATATATAAATTGATATGCCAGAATGAAGTAAAATACCTTTGCCAGTATAAATTAGTAAAATACACCTTAATTCTACCCGGTTAAGTGCAAAACCCCAGAGAGAACTTGTAGACATGTGTAAGACAACCTCAGAAGATGGGAAACGAAGCCCATTTCTGGAGCTCTGGAAACAAGGGACTAACCCAGTGCACACCCAGTGGGAAGGGGACACGGTCTTTGGTGCTCTGAATGGGGTCAGGTCACCCGGTCACACACGTGGAGGCCTGGTGAGTGGGCAACATTAGGTCTGTGGAAGGAAGTGCTGTTAACGGAGGCAGCAGAGAAGCTTGGGGGGGTGGGCAAGATTGCAGACGTCAGTGCGCAGACGCTGCCCTGTGTAGTCCCTGGGCACAGACCTGCCATTCACAGGCAGGACTCAGACACCAGACACTCCAGGACACAGGCTGAGCCCCCTGAGCAGGGCCTCGTAG
>NW_004956465.1:0-4226 GCF_000276665.1 Chinchilla lanigera
AAAGCCTCTAGTTTATCTTTCTTCAACCACTTGAAACTGGACACTAACAGAGTGTAATAAGTAGATATACAAAGAAAAGATGAGGAGAAAACATGGAGGGGTCTGCTCTGTGGATGTTGCAGGAAAGCCTCTAGGTGGGTATATTGGGGGTTGTACAGGGCAAGGGAGGTCCAGAGCAAACAGTACAACCTCTTCTGAAAGTTCTGCTAGGTTGCTACCTAAAGGGCCCTCATGTAGCCTTTTCTTCACTATCAATATTTAGAAAACAACCCATTCCTTGACAGAAGATGAGCTTGCAGAGGGCTTCATGAGGCCTCTGTTCTGTGTAAATGATGGCATGCCAGAGTGATGCAGAGCATCTGCCCAAGTGCAACTGGGGCAGAACGTGGAGAACTGGTACCTGTACCGAAGGACCTCCTCCTTTCAGGTGGTTGAGTGCGTCAACATGGCAGTGGCTGAACTACTCCCTGGGTGTGAACAAGCTTGGCAGAAAGAACCGTCTGGCCAGACACCTGGAGCATGGAAAGAGAGGGTATGGTGTGTTCCTTTAGGAATTCACCCCCGATAGTTGTCATGACCTCCAACTACACAGACTTCATGCCTAATACTCAAGGAGAAGCAGATACCAGGGACCAAGCCCAGCTACTGGATTTGCAGGCCAGCAGAATTATCTCATGGGAGGCATATAATAATTTTCAGCAACATTAAAGGTCTAATCTTTGATGGCATATGTAAAGTCTGGAAATGTATCTGCAACCCTTTACTCGTTGGTAGAGGCTTTAAGCCTTTGACCACTTATATGTATCCAGAAAACTTAGTATGGTTTGCCACAGAAAAGTTTGACCATTGTTAGCAAATCAAAAAGGTGGTTGATTGTGGCTGCAAGTGAACTCTCAGCCAGTTCTTCTCCAACCTTCTCAACCAGGATGTGAATGACCTGCTATTGTGGCATCAAATCCATCCTGTGATTATTCCCATCAACATCATCATCTTCATCATCAGTGCTCTTCATTGCCAATTGCATTCAGCTCTTTTGGTCTGATATTTTGATGGATGACAACTTGAAACTATGCTTTTAGAAATCAAGTAAGTTCCACCTTGTCCTTACATTGTTCGACAGATGTATTTCTGAAGAGAAAACTTGTCCTCGATATTACTGAATTGGTTTGCTTAAATGTTCTGATAAATGAGGAGAAAGAATGCAATAAAGCTACAAATGGACATTCCAATGTCTCCTTTGCCAATATTGACCATCAGCTCTGAAGTGTGCATAGCTCTTTCCCCCGTGAGTATCTGGTGCAGTTCATAGGCAAGGCAGTAAGAAGAACCCTGACATGGAGAAAGTGGGAAGAACTTGTCCTGCACCACACACACCTCTCTCTAAGACAAATACCATCAGGGAGAACTCACTTCTACCACCAAGAGAGACACCCAAAACCAAACCAAAACTACAGGCAGATACACACCCTGTCAGATAGTTACTTCCTGTATTTCACACATTTAGTCATGACCTTGCAGGATGAAGATTACCCTCAGTATCTTGTCAGATGCTGGCTGATTCCCAAGCAGGCAACTTTGTTCACATTTTTCCTTTTAATGAAGCGACTTTTTGAGTTTTCAGAAATGGACTAAATGTCAAAAGTTACCCAAGATCTCCAGAAACTAGTGAATAATTAAATTCCTAAGTGACAGAAAGTAAAACCAAGAGGTGATGACAAGGCTTTTGAAAACCAAAGATTCCTGTCCCAGAGTGAGCAACAGATCAAGCCCTTAATGTATGCCTTCAGCACTTGACCAGCTTCTGCCCTTTGAAGGGTCCTGCAACTCAGGTCCAGCCTCCCTGCTATGGCCCAGGAACAATCCTGCTTGAATAGAGAATAGCTATGAGTCTCACAACCAGTGAACTTGGTCCCACAGCAGATCCTGAAACATCGCTGGAGCTCAGTTCCAGTCTCTGCTGGCTATGATCTAGGGATAGGTCTACCTGTCATGGGCCTCTCAAGTGACACATCCATCTGACAAATCTGTCAGGGGCCTCTCAGGTGACACATCCGTGTGAGTCCTCTGCAGGGTTGCCACACGCTGTACCATGCGGATCTCTGAATGGCCCTGAATCTCAGTCCCTGCCTTTCTCATATGCAGCTGGAGAGCAGTTCTATTTTCAGGGACCTGAACGGACACATACAGCAGTGCCATTGCAGCCACCAACAGTGGCTGGTATCACCATACGTCTTGAAATTGCCCTATGCATTGCCTGCAGCCCTTCTGAACTGAAGTGCTCTGTGAGCAGGCCTGTCTAACCAGGACCCCACTGTCAATACGCCAGTCCCTGACTCCTGAGGTGAGCCTTCCGCTCAGTGCCAGCCCCATGTGCCCTGCTCCTTGAGAGAATATAGCCTATTCGGGGGCATGCTCATTAGAGCTGCAGGCAACAGAACCACAAAATTCAGTCTCCACTGTGGACCAGCATCAGCCACGACCCAGATCCAACCCACTCAGTCCTGACTCCAGTGACAATCCCAGCAGCCGAGACACCTCACGTGAGAAAAAATTTTCAATCCATACAGGTTAAATTGGCAGCTTATACTTTCAACTGCATAGACACAAATGCAAAGCCTGCACAGGACAGCAAAGGAACAGACCAACATTTTACCACTGAAGGAAGAAGTTTCAATAACAAACCATAAAGAAATAGAAATATATAAAAGTTCCTGCAGATAATTTCAAACTAATCAACTTTAAAAAGCTCAGTGAGATGTAACAAAATACAAATAGACAATTAAATAAAATTTAGAAAGCAATGCACAAACAAAATTAGAACTTTAATGAAGAAATAAAAACTGTTAGAAGGAACCAGACCAAAATTCTGAAAGTGGAAGAATATAATGCAGAAGAGAAAAATTCAGTACAGGAATTTAATAGCATTCTTGGTCATTCAGAGGAATTAACAAACTATAGGAAAGGCCAATTAAAATTATCCTGTTAGAAGAGCAAAAAGAAAAAAAGACCAAAAAGAGGTGAAGAAAGCAGAAAGGACCTACTGAACATGATCAAAGATATTAACGTGTGGATAAGGACACTGTCAGTAGGAAAAGAGGAAGTGGAAGAAAGCTTATTTAATGAAATATTATCTGGAAATTCCCTAAATTTAGGATGAATATGGACATTCAGAGGACTGCAAGATAAATTCAAAAAAGAATGCACTGAGACACATCTTAGTGAAACTGACAAAGGCCAAATACAAAGACTCTTGAAAGCAACAAGAGAGAAGAAACTCATTACTCAGGAAGGAACCTCAGGAAAGCCATCCATGGACTCTCAACAGGAGCCCTGTAAACCAAGAAGGAAGAAGATAATAATTAAATTGCTTTAAGAATATCAACCAAGAATATTATACTTAGGAAACTGCTCTTCGGGAATGGAGAACAGTTGCTTTAAATGCACATATCTAAATTTTCTAATCAAAAGATATAGAGTATATGGTAGGTTTTTTAAATTGTTTATTGGTACATTTTAGATATACATAATGATCACATTCGTCATAGGCAGTTTGTACCTGTACATGATATATCTTGATCTTCTTTTCTTATATTCCCCTCCCTTCCCTTCAACCCCTTTTCCCCTCCTTATTTACAAAAGCTGTGTTTCCATTTTTCTTTTTCTTTCTCTCTCTTTTTTTTTTTTTTTTTGGTTTTTGGTTTTTTTTTCTGGTACCAGGAATCAAACTCATGACCTTGCACTTGTCAGGCAGGTGCTATGCCACTGAGCTAAATCCCCAGCCCCTATTGTTTCCACTTTTCTTTCTTTTTTCTTTTCCCTTCCTTCCTCCCTTCTCATTTCCTCTTCTCATTTGAACATTTTTTTCCTATTTGACAATGTCTATTATACATTTTTGTCCTTATTTACACTTTTGGTTTCTCACACCAGAGACACAATGTGATATTTACGTATGTGTGTCTGATTTATTTCACTTAAGAGTATGGTGTCAGGGTCCATCCATTTACCTAGAAATTTCACAAGTTTATCCTTCCTTATGACTATTATTCCACTGTATAAAAAAACCCCACATATTCTTTACCTATTCATATGATGATGGGCATTTGGGCTTTTTCCAACATTTAACTATTACAAACTGTTCTGCTGTAGACATGGGTGTGCATATATATATTTAAAAAATGCAACATGATGCAGTTTACCATAGACTCACCTTAGTCTTAAGAGCACAC
>NW_004956466.1:0-2503 GCF_000276665.1 Chinchilla lanigera
GCCACCACGCCCAGCATTTTACTTTTAATTTTGAGATAGGGCCCGGCGTGGTGGCGCACGCCTGTAATCGCAGCACTCGGCAGGCTGCGGCCGGAGGATCGTTGCGAGTTCGAGACCAGCTTGGGCTACAAACTGGGCTACGAACTGCATAGCGAAACCCTGTCTCAAAAAGACAAAAAAAAAAAACAAAACCCAAAACCCAAAGTAATAATAACTAATAATAATAATGAAGGAATCGAACTCCTTGCTTTACAAAAAAGGTAACCCCAAGTAGCCTGCTGTTAACCAATGCGGTGCTTTTCCACCATTCTGCCCGCCCTCCCGATCGGCCAAGGACAGGGACTAACCCCGCCCCAGTCCCGCGCAGCCGCCCTCCTCGCCGCAGCCCAGCTGTCTGCGTCCTGGGGTGGGTGCTGTCCCGACTCTGACCTGGAAAAGAAAGCCAATTAAGATCTTGAACTAAAACTGCCACTTGACCTTCGCCGCTGGAATAAAACCCACTAAGACGTTGGCAGTGCGATTTCCCTGTTTTTCCCTGTGTTTCTTTAGATGACCTATAGTTCCCACAGGGCGCGGCCCGTGCGCGTTTTAGTGCGGGACCTGGGGCGCGAAGCGGGGACCCGGGAGCCGGGAGCTCCGGGAGCGACGCAGCGAGACGCGAGTCCTCCGGGGCCTAGAGGGGCCGCGGCCCGCGTTGGGGGCGGGGCCTGGGCTGGGGGCGTGGCGGGCGGGAGACGCGGACGTTTCCCGCCGCCCAGCGCTTCCCGCTTCCGAGCTGCTGCCCCGAGGCGCCTTCGAGGGCGGTGCGGGCTGGTCCGGCCACCGTGGACAGTCTGCGACCTGGGAGCTGTGGGCCTCGAGCTGCAGAAGGACGGGAGTTGAGGGGCAGCCAGCGTTGAGGGCGCGGCGCTGGGGCCGTGTGGGGGCGACCTGGGGACCCTGTTCGCCCGTGGCCTGCTCAGGCCCCTGCTGGGCGGCGCTGTCCCTTCCCTGTGTGCACAGCGAGAGCCCTGAGGTCCTGGCTCCCGGGCGGGATAGTTCCACTGCCAGACTCACGTCTGATTCTTTGCTTTTTTCTAATTTTTATTTTTATTAGTACATGTTTGCAGTACGTAGTGATTCTTTTCTTTTTAAAATGTGGGCCGGGAGTGGTGGTGCACGCCTGTAATCCCAGCACTCCGGAGGCTGAGGCAGGAGGATCGTTGCAAGTTCGAGGTCTACAGCCTGGGCTACAAAGTGAGCTTAAGGCCAGCCTGCACTGCATAGCGAGATCGTACCTCAAAAAGACAAAAAAACCTCACCCGGGCACCCCACCCCCGTTGAGCTCCAGGCCGCTCCACTACTGAGCTACAGCCCAACCCTTTCATTTTCAGACAGGGCCTTGCAAAGTTGCCCAGGTTGGCCTCGAATTTGTAGTCCCGCGGTGAGGGTGTGGCCTGGAGCTTCTCCCTTCTGCCTTCAGTTTGAACTACTTAAATGAATACTTCTAAAGCTCCTGAGTTCTGTCTTTATTGCTGAGATGGAAGGCTTATTTTAATCCTCCTGGTTGATTTTACAATCGCCATTGATTTGTCTTTTTCTCTCAGGTGTTGCCCAGATTTGAGGTTACTGTGAAGGCCTAAAATGTTTTTTTTTTTCCTTTTCCTTTTTCTTTTTTTTTATCATACTGAGGATCAAATCTAGGGCCTTGCACATGCTAGGCAAGCCCTCTACCACTGCGCTACATTCCAGCCAAGATGGGTTTCTTTTGCTTGTTTGTGTATGTGTGTGTATGTATTTAGAGACAGGGTCTTGCTGTGTATGTAGTTCAGGCAGGCCTGGAACTCAGTGATCCTCCTGCCTCAGCTTCTCAACAGGCGTGCACCACACCTGCCTGTTGTTTTCTGACATAGGCTCTTGCCACGTAACTGGCCTTGAACTCCTCTTCCTGCCTCAGCTCCCCAAGTGCCTGGGATCACAGGAACCTGACCCTGTGCCTGGCTGCTTTTTTATGACAATAAATCTCGTAATCATTAGAATTCTGGGGACAGCCGTCTTCTGCTCTCCAGTCAGTTCCTCCTCCTGAGTCCCCTGCGCCGTCACTGTTGCTGATTTAGCTCAGACTCACCCGCTACAGAGCTGCTAAGTCCACAACCCAAGAGCCTTTCCCCTGCTTGGTCATGTGACTGGCTGCCATTACTTTAGCTGCTGGTGCTGTATGAGGAGGAAGTTCTTTAACTCTTTTGTTTGTTTTTTGGTCCTTTTGAGACAAGGTCTCACTATGCAGTTCAGGCTGGCCTTGAACTCACTTTGTAGCCCAGGCTGGTCTCGAACTTGCAACGACCGTCCTGCCTCAGCCTCCCACATGCTGGGATTACAGGCCTATGCCACCACACCTGCTTTTTGCTTTAACTGTTGAAGGGACTCAGAAACATAGCTGGAACGAGGTGTAACCACTCTAATGAGGACGGTGCCTATAATGGGCTGCCCTGCGCAACTGCCTGTCACTGTAAACGACCTCACT
>NW_004956466.1:2943-4363 GCF_000276665.1 Chinchilla lanigera
GTCTCACTATATTGTTCAGGCTGGTCTCGAACGTGCTACGTAGACCAGGCTGGCCTGAAACTCACAGTGATCCAGTGCTGGGATTAGAGGTGCACACCACCACACCCAGCGCTGCTTCCCTATTTTTTGGCATCGGGAATCGAACTCAGGACCTTTCGCTTGCCAGGCAGGCGCCGCCCCGCTGCTTCACTTTTGTTTGCCGTTCCTGCTGGTACCTGAAACGTGTGTCAGGTCAGCGCTCAGTTCCCCTCCCGCCTGTTACCTGTTGCTCACACTGGAGCGCTGTAACCGGAACCCTGCGTGCGTGTGGAGGGGTCACCACGGGCTGGACAGGCCTCGTCCTCACCTCAGACGGCTGTATTTGCCACAATTGCAGTGTAACAGCTGACCTTTTTGGCAGGGCGTGGTGGCTCAGGCCTACAATCCCCACGCTCAGGAGGTGGAGGCAGGGGGTCGCTGAGAGTTCAAGGCCAGCCTGGGCTACGTAGTGAGCCCCTATCTCAAAAAGCAAAACAAACTTAACCTTTTTTTTTTTTGTTTCCAGACAAGATCTCACTGTGTTACCCACACTGGCCTCAAACTTGAGATCCTCCTGCCTCAGCCTCCACATGCTGGGATTATAGGTGTGAGCTACCAAACCTAGCAATAATAGCTACCTTCACTAAGCACCTCCCTCCTGCCAGCCACTTTGTTGGCAGCCGTAAGGGAAAGGTTCTTTTATCATTCTCATTCTAGGAGCAGAGAAGCTGGCACTGTGAGGTTAACTAACTTGCCTAGGGTGATGTGAATAATTATTTTCTTTAGTTACTTGTGATGCTAGGGGTGGAACTCAGGGCCTTATGCATGTTATACTAGTGCTAACTACTATTAAATCATCTGGACTTCCATCCTGGGATGGAAACCTAATTTTTTTTATATAAAACTAAATTTAATAAGAATTCTGCGTGGGTTTTTTTTTTTTGTCTTTTTGAACCAGGCTTTTACTATGCAGTTGAGGCTTGCCTTGAACTCACTATGTAGCCTAGGGTGGCCTCAGCTTCCTGGCAATCCTGCCTCGGCTTCTAAGTGCTGGTGTTACGGGCGTCTGCCCCACAGTTGGCTTGAATTTTGCTCTTAATGGATTCCCTGATTCTGGCTACTTACGTACCTTCCAAACTGTTACAGTTAACCAGCCTGGCAGTTACCGGGGCCGTATGTGGCAGGCAAAGAAGACTGCTATGCAAGGTGGTCCCGCATCTTAATCAAACTGGTCGTGCCTACTGGTGGATCTTCACAGCGTATGCCAGCACTGTGTGAGTGTGTCAGTCACGTACTGATCTTCCTCGCTTAAGGACGCCTGTTCGATGACATGTCTGTTTAACGACACACCCTTTTAACAACGGGGCTGTTTAAAGACGCCCCTGGTTAATGCCTGGTTTTT
>NW_004956467.1:0-1600 GCF_000276665.1 Chinchilla lanigera
ACATCAGATTTTTTTTTTTCAGTACTTTCAGTCTTTCTGACCAAGCTATATTCCCAGGCCTTTTTATTTTTTATTTTAGGACAGGGTCTCATTAAATCAATAAGCTGCCCAGGGTGGGCTCAAACTTGTGATCCTCCTGTCTCAGCCTCCTGGAGTGCTAGGATTATAGATGTGTGCCACCACCCCAGTTTCAACTAGATACTGGGGAAACAGCAGTGACAAGACAGAAGTTCCTACCATCACTGAGCTTCAGGAAAAGGAAAAAGATACTAATACACACTTCATTCTCTTACAAACAAAACCCCTGGTCTATGGAAATCACAGTAGAAGTTGGTCCATGTTGGAGGGTTTTGTGTGTTTATTGTAGGGTTTTTGTTTGTGTGTTTGTTTTGGTTTTTTGAGATAGTATCTCTCTGTGTATTTCAGGCTTTATTTGAGCTCACTATATAGCCCAGGCTGGCTTTGAAATCATGACAGTGCTCCTGCCTCAGCCTCCCTAGTGCTGAGATTACAGAATGGGCCACCATGCATGGCTTGTTGCTTTTAACTTTTGTTTGCATGGAAATACTGAGGATTGAACCCAAGGTCTTCATATTGATACCAACTTTTATCTACTTTTTTTCTGGAATAATGCCTCAATAAATTGCTCAGGCTGGGCAGAAACTTACAGTCCCCTGCCTCAGTCTCCCAGGGGGCTGGGATTACAGGTATGAGCCACCACACCTAGTACCACCACACCCAGCTTCCACTTTCTATTGGGTTTCTTTAGGTTGTTGTACAGACAACTTGTATCTTGACTCCACATATTGCCAGCAATATTTGTGTCCCTTCTCCCCCACCTGCTTCTGACTTATCCAGAGCCAGGACTTCAAGGCCATCTTTCCAGAGAGTTGCAGCAGACTTTCTCCGCCCAGCGACCAGGAACGCTGACAAGGACCAAAAGGCCACTTTACAGAGCATGACCTGTAGGGTAGTGAGGCTGACGGCACAGAGAAACAGGAAGACAGGGCTCTCAGCCTCCCACCAGGCCTTGGAGAGACAGAGCTGCATTTGGGGGCAAGACCTTTAGGAGCAGGCACTGGGGCACCCACTGGACGAAGGCACAGTGACATTGTCATAGCACCACCGGGCTTCCACTGTCCTGCTGCTGTGGCCTGAGGTGGCATTGCCTGGTGCTCAGACCCCCACAGAAACCTTCCTGTGGCTCCCACACAGGGCTGCCATGGGCACTGCAGAGCATGGCTGCCTGTGCAGAGCCTCTGCACAGCCGCTTTGCAGGCATTGTGCTTTTGATGCCCCAGGGCCTTTGGGTGCTGTGAAGCCTCCACCTAAAACCTTGTATGATTAAAACTCCCCCTGCAGATGAGTGGGCTAGTCAGGTACTTAGTCAGGTAATAAAAATGATGCAGCTCGGTGGTGCAGCACTTGTCTAGCATGCCACAGGAGGCCCTGGGTTCAGTCCCTAGTGCCATACACACACACACAACAGGCAGCTGTTCCAGAGGCTGGTGTGGGAGGATCTCTAAACCAGGTGTTTGAAACCAGCTGGGGCAATTTGGAGAGACTCCCATCTTAAAAAATTAACTAATTACCACAAAAA
>NW_004956467.1:2370-4266 GCF_000276665.1 Chinchilla lanigera
CCAACAGGAAGGTGCACCCTCGAAATTTCTTGAGTCCCCTTGGTGGTCTGGAGGAGGATTCCTGGCTCCCCACTCAAGTGGCTCACATCAAACCCCAGAGGGAAGAGGACACTGTCTGTCTGTCTGTCTGCCTGCCTGCCTGCCTTATTCCCATAAGACCTCCAGGGGCACCCCAGTTAGTCTGTCAATCCTGCTCAGTTTGAGTAGAAGAAGAGCTCCATCAACTCTTGTTAGTTAAGGCCTCCTTAAGGGAAGGGGGTTGGAATGTTTAACCTCTGAGTGCCTGCTGAATGATTGTGTGAATGCTTGTAATGGACGGAAAAAGCAATACGCTCTTCCACCTGTGCTCCATTTTTAAAGGTCCCTCCAGGACCTCAGAACTATGGAGCTTGAGTGGGTCAGATTTCAGTGGTTCTGTAGTTGGTTAAAAAGTGACTCAGCCTCTGTAATGGAGACCTGACCAGGCCTAGGCTTTATACAAGTGAACCAATTGCCAGACAGACTCATGTCTCTGCAAGGGGAGTGGGCAAAGCTGAGTGCTTGGTTCCTTGTTTGAGGAGCACCCACCCTCTGTCTGTTGTGCCATTGTTCAAGGGTACACAACATACACTGTAGGGAGACAGAAAGGGTACAAGCCAGAGTAAATTTACTGTCCTTGATTGTATGCTGAAAAACTTCAAAAGAGGATTTCCTGATGACTGCGGAGTGAAAATGAAATCTCAGAAGCTCCATGCCTTTTGTGAAATTGAGTGGCAAATCTTTGCCCTGACTGGCCATCTGAAGGGACACCTCATGTTGAAATTGCCCATCAAGTCTGGAAAAAGTGGCAGAGCCTGACAGGTGAGGCCACCCTGACCAGTTTCCTTACAATGACTTTTGGCCCAACCTGTGTCAGAGCCTCCCTCACACTTTGGCTCCATACCTGTGTCCTGTAAGACAAAAAAGCCATCCTGATTGTCAAAGCAAACCCTCAAGGCTGTCTGACAGGTTTTCAGGTTCAGCCCAAGCCAGAAAACTTTATCCTGTTCTGCTTGAGGACCCTGAGTCCAGCCTGCCTCTTCCTTACCTTCATCAACCCCAAGCTGCTCAGTCAGCCGAGACTCCACCACCTCCAGTTCTCTGTCTTGCTCCACAGCCTCCTGCTCTCCCAGATTAGTTCACTTGGACTCAGTTGCCATAAGGGGTTAAGATTAAGAACTCTTCCACCTTGGCTCTGCACCTGTGTACCCACGGCCAACACGGGACAACTGTCAGCATCTCCTTCCTGAGTCTGTTTAATACTGAAGCACTCAGCTGCATTTGCGATGGGGCCCAAGCCTGGGTAAAGTCGAAAGTCCCCACCACTGTGGTTGATCCTGACACTTGGGTGAACACAGTCCTCCCCCGAGTGTGTCCAAACTGGGACTGTGATGGGACAGAGGGCCGTGGAGCCTTAGATCTGTACTGCACTGCTCTCCTGGCAGACCTCAAAGAGGGAGCCAGAAGGCAGTAAACATGCCTAAAGTTACTGAAGTTCCCCACCGGAGCCCCCACTGAAAAGAAATTCTGCCAGAGCAGATCCTGTGAGAATGGTGGACACTTTATCAAACATGAATTTGTGTATAAGGCAGTGCCCACAACACTTCTGGGAAGAGACCCCTTCAAGTTAGAAGCAACCATCTCCTTTGCACCAAGCCAGTCAGCCTCCCTCTCATTTAACCCTGAACTTTGAACTCTGACTTCCCCTTGGGCAAGATCTCTGTACCATCAGCAATGCAGCCATCACCCCACATTCTATGGCTTCCAACACACACACCCTTTTTGGACTGTTACTCAACTGTCAAAAGAGTTTGGGAACTCTCCCATTATTTTCAGGGAGGTGCGGACAACAGATGTAGCCACTCTGAGACAGCCTGT
>NW_004956468.1:0-4213 GCF_000276665.1 Chinchilla lanigera
CAATGTGGACCTGCTGGCTCCTCTCCTTGCTTGGATCAGTGCGGGTGCATTTGTCCAACTTGTGTTTGTGTACCTGCTGGTGTGAATCATACTTTATGTCATTCACATCTCGATAAATTGGTCATTTATTTATAAGTGATTTTACAGAGAAATAGCTATATACGATATGATTTCATCTATATAACTTTCTGAACATTTCACAGCTGTAGGGTCAGAAAGGAGATTATTGCTTCTAGGGGTTTTGTCAGGGGAAAGAGGAAAGATCACTTAGAAACAGATAGTGACAACTGTTTGGTGGGGTAATGCCTCCTCTGTCTCTGTTGTGATAGTTACTTGACTATATATTTGTTGAAATTCACATAATCATCCAGTATCATGTGCAAATTTTACTCTATGTATATTATTCTTAAAAATGATTGACCTAAGGAGAATGATTTATTGAATATAGGGATCTGGAAGACCTTGCTAAAAAGCTGCTGTGAAGTGTGATTTACGGAAGGGAAACGTATCTATTATTTGAGTCGGTAGCAGGCATCACTGCTTATTTCTTTCTGATTGTACAGATTGCAACTCCATTACCACTGGTGTCAGGCTTGGCCTTCTCTTTAATTATAATTATTATTGTATATTTTTTGTACATTTGCCTTCTTTTATGTTGCAGGGCTTGTTTTATTTCTCATTTTTCTCTTCTGAGCCACTTCTTAGTGACATTACACTTTGAGCCATTTTTCACAGTTTTATAGTTGATATAATCAAACATCTTTAAGTAGACAGGTCCTATAGGATAAGCTCAACTATTTACTCAACTCGAAATCTGTATCACAGTTCACATCTTCTCTTGGAGGAGATATGGTTGTGAGACCGGGAGAGAAAGAGGCTCCTGCATTTACAAGGACTTGGAGGATCAGAGAGCTGCTCATTGTCCTGACGACAAGGATCTCCTCAGGGCTGTTTGCTTACACGCATGTAAGAGGCTGTTGTGTAAGAGGGAGCCCGGGGGGGAAAGGCGGGCTACCAAAACCACATGGCGGGATAAAGAAGAGAGAAAAAATGTTTAATGTTTTCATTCTTTCACTCACAAAAGTGATTAATTAATTAGGTTACAAATGAACACAATAAAAATAAGTAAGATATATTTGCCGTACAGGTGTTAGCTTTCACTGGCACCCACAATGTGTCGCTTCTCCCTGATACTCTGGACAAGTCGTAACTGATAAGTCATATGTGTCCAGGCACAATGTCTTACACTGTTAGTTCTTTGATATTTTTGCCTAGGAGGACTAACGGCTGGGAAAGAAAGCTAATCACTCCCATGGCACCTGGGAGCAAGGATGAGAGGAACAGTAGATCCTATTACTTATAAAAAAGTTTTGTACAAGTAATACAATTTCATTTACACTGCTCATAAAATTTCATTTGAAGTTTTTTTATTAACTGCTAAGCAGATACAGATAAATATTAAAATATATGCAACATCTAAATTACAACAGGTTGGTCTATAGCCACTACCATTAAATGTGAAAAAGTAAGTGTTTGATACTTCACTACATTGGACTTGTTAATTTTTAATTATACTAAGTCAAACCATACATAATTACATAACTAAGTCAAAACCATACATAATTATAGTTGGTATGTCAAATGAACTGTATATCTCTAATTTCTAACATACTTGTTGTCACTTTTAGGTTTTTCTATCCTAAACCTATACAAGGAGTAGAGATGTAAAAATCTTTTAGATTTGATGAGGATCTGAAATTCTCACTCTCTGACAGCCTTTCTAACTTTTTTTGGTACCAGAAATTCAACTTAGGACCTTGTGCCTGCCGGGCAGAGCTTTTCTAACTTTTGAACAGGTTTTGCTTTTCTTTGTCAAATATCAACAAGGTCACTCAGTCCTGGTGGCGACTTGCCAGCTGCTCCTCCTGTCCCTCACTTTCTGTCTTTCCCAACCTGGAATTTTAGTGACCTCTTTGGGGACATCACAAGTGGGCACTCCCTCCACTCACAGAGGCCTTGGCTTTGTCCTCACAGTTTTGTTATGTTCACAGGTCCAGAACTTTGTATGTCTAGTCTTTAAACCATTATTCCTTTTTTTTTTTTGCTTTTGTTTTTTTTTTTTTGTCTTTATGAAACAGGATCTCGCTATACAGTTCAGGCTGACCTTGAGCTCACTTTGTAGCCCAGGCTGGCCTCAAACTCGCAAGATCCTCCTGCCTCATCCTCCCGAGTGCTGGGATTATAGGTGTGTACCACCATGCCTGGCCAAACTATTATTTCTTTAATCCTGTTGAAATTTATAAATTTTATTCATCATTTTCTTATGTTAACTATTATAATTTGGAAGATAAAGTTTTAAAGTTAGTTTTGATTTCTTCATTTCATGTATATATTTAAATTTTAAATTTGATATAAAGAAAAAAGCCTCTATCACCAACATGCAGACTTTTCAACACAAACCCCCAAGTCAAGGAGAGTTTGAAGTATTGCAAGCTCTGAAAAAGGCCCTCTGACCCACATTGATGTACCTTGCAAAATTATCTTTCAAATTAGTGGAACAATAAGATACTTCCATGGAAAGAACACCAGGGGAAATTTGTTACCAGCACTCCAACATGTTCTGAAGGATGTTCTACAAAGAGATGAAAAGGGTCACAATTCCATGAACCCCAATAGAATGAAGCCATGAGGCAAGGAAGGCAATTAAAGAGAGGGGGAGAAGAGAGCCAACAACAGGAAAATGACATGACAAAGATAAGTCAGCGTGTATCAGCAACCATTAATGTTAATGGTCTCAATTCACCAAAGTAAACAGGCTGGCAGAATGCATCAAGAAGCAAGACCCAACAACATGCTGCATACAAGAAACACATTTAATCCAAAAAGAAATTCATAGACTGAAAGTCAAAGACTGGAAAACCATGCTACTTGCAACAGGAACCTGGAAAAAAACAGGAGTAACTATTTCACTTCAAGAGAAAGTGGATTTCAAGCAAAGACTGACTGAGAGACAAAGAAGGTCACTACATCTTTGTGAAAAGAACAATCCATGAGGAAGATATGATATATATTTGGTGCATACATATTTATTATATGCACCAAACACCAGCACATCTAACTACACGAAAAAAATATTAACAGACGTGAAAAATCAAATAAGCACTAGTAAAATTTAACAGGGGGCCTAAATACCTACTGTCACAAACAGATTAATTACACAAAACCCAGCACAAAATATTAGAACTTAACCGGAGTTTTAAGAAAATGGATTGAGTAGATGTGTTTCTCCACAATATTAGCATAAATATTTTTCCCAGCTGCACATGGGATGTGCTCCAGGATAGGCCACACACTAGCTCATTAAAAGTGCTTAAGTAAATGCAAAGAAATTGAAATTATCCCATGAACATTATCAGAACACAATGCAATGAAATTGGAAATAAATAGCAAAAGAAACTATAAGAAATTATTAATTTCCATCATAAAAACATGGAAACTAAATAACACTTTCCTGAACAATCAGTGCATCACAGATGAAATTAAAGAAGTTGAGAGTTTGTGCAATTAAATGATAATTCCAGCACAACATACTGGAACCTGTGGGGCATAATGTAAACAGATCTTAGAGGGAATTTTATAGTGATAAATACTAATATCAGGAAAATAGAGTGAGCTCAAATATATAACCTAATGCTGAACCTCAAGTTTCTCAAATGGAAGAGCAAGCCAAGCCCAAAGCTGATATGAGGGAGGAAATTACAAAGGTTAGAGTAGTAATTAATGTAATGGAGACTAAGAAAACAATACAAAGCATCGACATATCAGAGTTTCCTTCTTGAAAGTTTAAGTAAAATTGACAAACCCTTAGCCAACCTTACCTCAAAAGGAAAGAAAAGACTCAAGTCCATGCCATTAGGAATGAAAAGGGTGAAGTCAAAACAGATGCACAGAAATCTAGAAGATCATCAATACCTGCTTTGAGAACTTGATTCTGATAAGACAGAAAACACAGAAGAAATAGACAGACTAGGTATATATGAATTACCAAAGCTGGATCAAGAATATACAAACATTCTAAATAAACCAACACCAGTCAGGGAAATTGAAGATGTAGTTAACAACTTAGCAGCAAAGTAAAGCCCAAGCCTTGACAGATTCATTTCTGAATTCTACAAGAAATTGGGAGAAAACCTAAGGCTGCTACTTCTCAAAC
>NW_004956469.1:0-1326 GCF_000276665.1 Chinchilla lanigera
CCTACTGAAACTAAGTATGTCCCTACACTGGCTATGCTCTCCCTGCTGATTTTCACACAGCAATGCACCCATGGCATTTCTTTCCCATAGGCGCAAATGATCACAAGAGTGAGTGTGTTTCCACCCTTACCTGAGCGAGGCAGAATGTTTCGTTTGGGTGGTATAGGTTTCCTACAGTGAGTGCTTTCTGGGAATAGTCAGCTTAGAATGGGTGGAATACACTGCACACCAGCCCTATACATGCTCCCTTAGAAAGCGGTAAATCTCTGCTTGAACAAAAAGAACAACTTTCTGTCCCAAACTCCCTGAAACAGTCCCAACCTTCTAAGTGCTGTGGTGAGCTTCCCTACTGAAACTAAGTATGGGACTACATTGGGTATGCTCCCCCTTCTTTCTTTCACTCAGCAATGCACGGATAGTTTTCCTGTCATATAGGCGCATAGGAGCACAAGAATGATTGCGTTTTCACCTTTCCCTGACCAAGGCGCAATGTTTCCTGTGTGTGGTTTAGGTTTCCTACAGTGAGTACTTCCTGGAAATAGTTACCTTAGAATGGGTGGAATAGACTGCACCCCAGCCCTATACATGCTCCCTTAGAAAGCAGTAAATGCCGCCTGGAACAAAAAGAACAACTTTCTGCCTCAATCTCCCTGAAACAGTCCTAATCTTCTAAGTGCTGTGTTGAGCTTCCCTAGTGAATGAGAGTACATTGGCTATACTGTTCTTGCTTGCTTTCACACAGCAATGCACTGATAGCCTTCCCTTCACATAGACGCATATGAGCACACGAGTGAGTGCCTTTTCACCCTTCCCTGAGGAATGCAGATTGTTTACTGTATGTTTGATAAGTTTCCTACAGTGAGTGTTTGTTTCGAGCCCTAAAATGTGCGTCCCTCCATTACATTGTTACAATAACTCAATGCTTGCTCCTATGTAATGTTTTAATATCAGTGTTCAACCAGGAAAACAACCTTCTGCACCAAACTCTGTGAAAGATTCCCAAAGTTGTACATCTTATGCTCTGTCTCTCTCATGAAACTGTGTATTGAATTACTTTGGGGACGCTGTTCTTCCTTTCTTACACCCTACAATGTACCCATCCCATTAATTTCACCCATACACGCACTGAGTGGGAGGATTGAATGCATTTCTATCCTTTTATCAGCGTCGCAGAATCTTTACTGTAAGTGGTATACATTTCCTACAGCGAGTGGTATTTTGGACCAGTACACCTAGTGTTCCTTTAATATGTTCATTCACAACTTCTGTACATGCTCGTATATAATCATATATTACCAGGGTGGAACCAAGAAGACAACTTTCTGC
>NW_004956469.1:3016-4008 GCF_000276665.1 Chinchilla lanigera
ACATGCTCCTATGTAATAACACAATACCAGTATTATACCAAGAAAACAACTTTCGGCACATAACTCCGCAAAACTTTCCCAAAGTTCTAAGTATTGTGCTAATCCTATCTAATGAAACTGTGTATGGGAATACATTGGGTACTCTGTCTCTGGATGTCTCCACACACCAGTGTACCTATTCCATTCCGTTCCATCATATGCTCATTTTTCTGGGGAGAACGAATGTGTTTCCACCCTTCCCTGAGCATCACAGAATCTTTGCTGTAAGTGGAATAGGTTTCCTACAGTGAGTGTTTGCTTGGAATATTAAATGTAGTGTTCCTCTAATATAGTGGTACACAAGCTATGTACATGCTCCTATGTAACCCTGTAAAATCAGTGTTAAACCAAGAAAACAATTTTCTGCCCTGAACTCCCTGAAACATTCCCAAAGTTCTAGGTGTTGTGTAGGGATTATCTCATGAAACTGTATGGGAATACATTGGGTATGCTGTACCAGCTTGCTAAAGCACACCAATGTACCCATTCCATTCCATTGACTCATATGCACATTTGATCAGGAAGAGGGAATGTATTTCCCCCATCCGTGAGCAGCACAGAATCTTTTCTGTAAGTGGTATAGCTTTCATATACCAAGTGCATGTTTGGTATACTCAACTACTATACTCAACGTAGTGTCCCTCGAATATGTTGGTATGAAAACTCTATGCATGCTCCTATGTAATCATGTAATACCAGCGTTAAACCAAAAAAAAAAATAAATAAATAACATTCTGCACAGAATTACTTGAAACATTCCGTAAATTCTAAGTGTTCTGTTGAGCTTAATCATAAAACTATGTATGGGAATACTTTGGGGACACTGTCCCTGCTTACTTACACACACCACTGTACCCATCACATTTCACTGCCTCATAGGCGCATTTGACCAGGAAGAGCAAACATATTTCCACCCTTCCCTGAGCATCGCAGAATCCTTGCAATAAATGGTA
>NW_004956470.1:0-475 GCF_000276665.1 Chinchilla lanigera
ATCACAATCTTTTTAGAAGTTTATTCACTAATGGAAATGCAGAGTTATAGTTGTTGAAAATAGAGCATGAAGATGTATAACCATTACACCCATTAATCTCATCAATGTGAGAGACACCTTGAGAGATCAGTAAAGCACAGTTCTAGGCTTGTCTGGGTAGGTCAGAGAGGCATGGCCTTAGAGACCACATCTGGTCCCTGTCCCTTCTCTTTCAGACTCTTTTCCTGCTTTGTGGCTGCCATGAGTTAGCAGGTTTCCTCTACCATGCCCTTCTGCAGTGATGTTTCTGCCTTTTAGCCAGCCAACCATCGACTGAAACCTCTGAAACTGTGAGCCAAAATAAATATCTCCTCCTTTAAGTTGTGAGTGTCAGGATTTTGTCCCTGTGAGGGGGACACTAACCAGTACACTCATTCACAGATATGTTTTCACCTGAACATAAATTTTTATTTACTTGGGTACGTGGCACTTGCTT
>NW_004956470.1:3500-4873 GCF_000276665.1 Chinchilla lanigera
CACCTATAACTTGAAGAGTTTTACCTATTTTATCTTTTAGTAGATTGAGTGTTTCTATTTTAATATTTAGATCTTTGAGCCAGTTAGATTATAGTTTAGCACATAGTGAGAGTTATGGTCTGGCTTCAATCTTTTGCATGGTTGTCCCAGCACCATATATTAAAGAAGCTGTCTTTCCTCCATTGTATATTTCTGGCCTCTTTGTCAAAGACCAAATAGCTGAACGTGCCTGGGGTTATTTCCATATCCTCTGTTCTTTTCCACAAGTCTGTTTTGGGGATAGTACTATGCTGTTTCTATCATTGTAGCTTTGTAATATAATTTGAAATCAGGGCTTGTGATGTCTCTTGTTTTTTCTTGTTACAAAGGATTGCTTTTTTGTGTGTGTGTGTGTGTGGTTTTTCTCCGGTACCGGGAACCGAACTCACGACCTTGCGCTTGCCGGGCAGGCGCTTTGCCGCTGAGCTAAATCCCCAGCCCCCAAAGGATTGCTTTTGCTATTCTGGGTCTCTTCTGGTTCCATATGAATTTTAGGATTGTTTTGTCTGGTTCTGTGAAGAATGCTTTTGTTATTTTCATTGAGATTTCGTTAAATCTGTTTATCAGTTTTTTAAGTACGATAATTTTGACAATATTGTTTCTGGCTATCCAAGATTAGGGGATATCTTTCCAATTACTGGTGACCTCTTTGATTTCTTTTTTCAGAGTACTGTAGTTTTAATTGTAGAAGTCTACCACTTCCCTGGTTAGGTTAATTCCTAAGTATTTAATTTTTCTTGATGCTACTGTGAATGATATTTTTTCATAATTTCTTTCCTAGTGAATTCATTATTGGTGTACAGGAATGCTATTGATTTTTTGTGTTAATTTTGTATCCTGATATGTTACTGAATTGGGTTATTAATTCAAGGAGTCTTTGGGTGAAACTTTTTGGGTCTTTTATGTAGAGGATTGTGTGATCTACAAATAATGATCATTTGATTTTTTTCCATTCTTATATATATCTGTTTCATTTCTTTCTCTTGCCTGATTGCTCTGGCTAATATTCTGAGAAGTATATTGAACAGCAATGGTGGTAGTGGACAACCATGTCTTGTTTTTTATTTCATTAGAGGAAAAGCTTTGAGCTTTTCCCGATTTAATATGATGTCAGACATGGTCATAAGTGGCTTTTATCAGATTGAGATAATTTCTTCCTGTGTCTATTTTCTTGAATTTTTAAAAAAATCATGAATAGGTATTGGATTTTGTCAAAGGCTTTTTCTGTGACTATTGAGATGATTGTGTGATTTTTGTCCTTACTTCTGTTTATGTGACATATTACATTTATTAATTTGCATATGTTGACCCATCCCTGCATCCTTGGGGTGAAT
>NW_004956471.1:0-1647 GCF_000276665.1 Chinchilla lanigera
TAATGCTGGAAAAACTGACTCTGCACATACTGAAGAATAAAATTGAACTAATATCTTTTACCATGCACTAGTATTAGGGTTAGATTTAAGTATCTTTGATCTACTAAATTTGAAATGGAGCAAAGATCTAAATATTTAAATATTCTAAATATCTAAAACAGAAAGGTGAAATCTGCTCAAATATAAAATAGTTAAAACTCTTGAAGACGTTGATGTATGCAAAGATTTTATGAATAAAATGCCAGTCACACTGGAGCTATCACAGAGAATCAACACTGGGGTCTCATCTTATAAAAAATCTTTGTACAGCAAGAGAAACCACCAACAGAGTGAAGAGACAACCCACAATGTAAGAAAAAAATGTTTGCTATCTGTTCCTCAAACAAAGGATTACTTTCAAGAGCATATAAAGCACTCAAAAAAATCAGGCCTCCCATATTTAAAGACCCAATCCACAAATGGACATCTGAGATGAATATACACTTCTCAGATGAAGAAATAGAAACAGCAAATGAATACATGAAAAACTATTCAATATCACTGGCCTCTTGAAAGATGCAAATTCAAACAACACCGAACCAATAACAAATTCTGGTGGGGCTGTGGGAAAAAAGAAACACTTTTCTATTGTTTGTAGGTGTGTAGACTGGTATAACCACTGTGGAAATCAGTGTGGAAACTCCTCAACAAACTAGGATTAGAGGTCCCATTTGATCCAGGTAATCACCTTCTTGGTATCTTCCCAAAAAAATAAAAGCATCATTCCACAATGTTTACAGCAGCATAGTTTCTAATAGCTAAATATTGGGAAAAAAACAAATGCCCATCAATTGATGAACTGATAAATGATTTAGTTTTTTTATACAATGAATTACTACACAGACATAAAAAAGTATAAACTTGAGACATTTCTAGCTAAATGAATGGACCTTGAGTCCATACTCTTAAGTGAAATAAATTGGACAAATATGTAAATATTGCATTGTCTCTCTGGTGTGAGAAACTGAAAGGGTTAATAATATTCAAAATGTGTAATAGGTATTGTAAAATGTGAAGAATCTCTGTTCTCTCTCTCTGTCTCTATGTCTCTCTCTGTCTCTGTCTCTCTCTGTGTGTGTCTCTATCTCTCCATCTTTCTCTCTCTCTCTTTCTTCTCTCCTTCTAGAGTATCATGATGCTACGAGATAAGCAGCTTTGTCCCACCATAGTCCATGGAGCAAATGACTATGAAAAAAAAAACTGTAACTCAAAATAAATCTTCCTTTCTTCCAAGTTATTTTTCACCAGTATTTTGTCAACAGCAGCAAACTGACAGAGATGCCTATAAGTGTACAGGAATTTTCATGAAGGGCTTTTCAGCCTGAGCCATCACTTGGGTTTTGGAAGCCCTAAGAGTTCATTACAGTTATCTATCATGGAATATTTCTGACTGACAGAAAGCATAAAGTGTTATATAATACGTATGATATGACAGACAAGCCATAATAATAATACAGGGGTCCCAGACAGTGTTTCAAGCCTGGTGACCATGACACACCCTCCTCCACCCTGGCAGAAGCCAAGCTGAATCCTAGACACCTTCAGGAACCCTGGTGAGCCCCTCTCCGCACCACCCCATCAGCATGCATAGAAGACAGAGTCCCATAC
>NW_004956471.1:2710-4279 GCF_000276665.1 Chinchilla lanigera
AAAGAACTGGAATGCATGAAACAGATTCAAATGGATATCCAGGAAATTAAAAATTCCATCAAAAGCTGGCAAAACCAGTTAAACAAAGCTGAATATAGACTTTCAGACCTTGAAGACAGCATTGCTACTAATGACCATGAAAGGAAGGATATCTCAAAAACAACAAGGAACCAGGAAAATAACAATTCAACAACTGCAAGAGGAAACAAAGAAAAACAATCTAAAATTAATCAGTTTCAACGAAACAGCAGGTGTCAACACAAATGACATAAAATGACTATTTCCAGAAATAAAAGAAGAAAATTTCCCAAGCATGCAAAAAGAATCAGAAATACAGGAAATGATACATATAGAACTCCAATTAGCCATAATCAAAGTAAATCTACTCTCAGACATATAGTAATCAAGATCCCAAAAATTCAGCAAAAGAACAAAACATTAAAAGCTGTTACATAAAAGAAACAGATCATCTATGAAAGAAAGCCCATAAGAATCACAGCAGATTTTCAACACAAACCATCAAGCCAAGAAGACCTTTGAGTGAAGTGTTTCAGGACCTGAATGCAAACAACTTCTAACCCAGACTGATGTACCCTGCAAAATTATCACTCAAAATTAATGGAGAAATAAAATATTCTCATGATAAAGAAGAATTTAAGAAATTCATGATCACCAAACCACCTCTATAAAGAGTACTGAGAGATATTCTAGAAAGAGATGAAAATGACCAAAACTTCAAAAACAATAGTAGAAAGCAACCATCAAAAAGAGCAAGCAACTAAACAGAGAGAAAAAGGAACTAACAACAGGAACATAACATGATAAAGATAAGTTAATACATATCAGTTACAACTATTAATGTGAATGGTCTCAACTCACCTGTCAAAAGAAGCAGGCTGGCAGAGCAGATCAAGAAACAAAGTCCAACAATATGCTGTATACAAGGAAAACATTTAACTCAAAAGAAAATTCATGGGCTGAAAATGAAAGGATGGAAAACAATTCTCCATTCAATAGGAACTCAGAAAAAAAAACGAGTATAGCTATTCTGTTTGTACCCAATGTGAACTTCAAACCAAGAATGACCAAAAGAGATAAAGAAAGTCTTTACATACTTGTTAGGGGAAAATTTCAAGAGAAAGAGACAACAATCATGAACAACTATGCACCAAATATAGGAGCACCCAACTATATAACACAAATTTGAACAGACATGAAAACTGAAATGAGAAAAAAAACAATCATAACAGGGAAAATTAACACCCCATCATCACAGAGATAGATCAACCAGATAAAAACCAACAAAGAAATAACAGAACTTAACCAACCTTGTGAACAAATGGACTTAGTAGACCTTTACAGCGTTCCACCCACCAACATCAGAATACACATTCTTCTCAGCTGCACATGGGACTTTCTCTAAAATAGACAATATGCTGGCACATGGATCATGATTAAATAAATGCAAAGGAATTGAAATTATCCCTTACATACTATCAGACCATAGTGCAATGAAATTGGAAATGAATGACAAAAGAAATTGCAAAAACTCCATAAACACATGGAAAT
>NW_004956472.1:0-1586 GCF_000276665.1 Chinchilla lanigera
GTTATTTCAATACAAGCACTGTCTGAAAGGATTACAGTATCTTTGGAGAGGGTTATGAGATGTGAGAAAATAGTTTCCTTGAGACAAAACTATTTTCTCTACAGAAGCAGCTGTGTGTCATGTGTTGCACAAGAGACTGGTAGAATGTATAAATTCTCACTAGAAATATCAATCCCAAGTTTCTCCTGCTTTCAGATTCCCTTAAACCAAAAGAATTTCAGTAAAATTAAGAGTCGATGGAAAGAGGAGTAGAAGCTAATGGTCAACAAGAAGCTCTAAAAAGAGCAACCAGGATTAGAGCTTTAAAACCATTAGAGCTTTTGGATAATTTCTAGTCCCACTTGAAGAAATATCTGAATTCCGTATTTCCTTATAGTTATTACTCCTACTCTCTGAGATGGTCACGAGCACTACTGTCACTTCTACCTATGAAAACATTATTCAACAAAATATATGGTTAATGAAAGTGCCCCTGAAAGTGACAATTGCTCTTCTACCAGGAGGTACACTCTCTCTAGTACATATGGGATATGGGCAACATTTCTAGAGTGGTATATCCCCGTCAAACACAGCCAAAGAAGAGACCTTGGCATCAGGGACCTATAGTGCATTTGGGCACTAGGAAGTGACAAAGGCATACTTCACATGGACACATGGAGAATGGAAGTTGCATTCAATCAGTTTTCTTGAGAAAGTAACATTCTGAACTAGAATATACAATTGCAGCTTCCTAAAAAGTCTTATCCATGCATAGCTCGGTTATACTCACTTTCAGGAACCCATATACTTACTGCTGAGAAGTGAAAAATTTCATTAGTTGCTGTAGCCACAGGATCTTTCTGACCCAGTGGACACTTTGCTTTCAAAGTCCAGGTCATGGTCAGGTCTCCAAATTAGACTCCCTCCCAGCTGGGAGTCAGGAATTTGAGAAGGAAACATGGCTCAAATTGGGTGAAACGGTGTTGTCAAATCCATACTTATGTATGGTATGTAGACACAAATGCGTGAAAGAGAAAAATCCAAAAATGATCAAAGAAATTGAATTGCTCTAGCATGCAGCTCACACCCTAATCCTGGTCCAAAGTTACTAGTTACGTTGTCCTATGGTGGTCACAGTGCAGAATGCTGAGATATTTGAAGAACTGAGCTTCCCAATAGGTCTGATTATGTTCTCTCATTCAGCATAAATGTTTAAGCAGCTTAGGACAGGATGACTATTTCCTACTGGCAATGTGGAAGAAGGGCTGCTCTCATAACCCTCCTCACTACACACTGCCAAATTATTGTTCATGAAATTCGAGAAGTTAATAGGATCATCAAGAACCCTGGTAACTCTTCCAGGTTTTTAAAAATTCATCTAAAATTTCAGCAACACTGACAGCAGGGGCCTGTTCCTCAGCAGGGGCTCAGAGCTCTCTCCCAGGTCTGCTTTGAGCTCCCAAATGTCTAATAGCCAACACCAAAGCAGTAGGCGAAGAGATCCACACATATTCCTAGCAGAAGAATAAATGATTACATGTGGTTGATCTTAACCCACATTTCCAGACCAAAGTTTAGGCAAGACCACATATGTATCATCCAGTCAA
>NW_004956472.1:2556-4217 GCF_000276665.1 Chinchilla lanigera
TCCTATGTTCACTGTCACAGTGTGCCAAAGGCCAGTTTACCTTCCATTAGCCCCAAACATTGGAAACTACACTAAGAAATTAAGAGTAAGATTGAGAAAGACTTCTTGATGCAAGTGTATCTCATTGTAAGACTTCAGGTTTAGGTGCCTGTCAGGTCTCCAAGCTGGACCCCTCCCCAGCTAGAAGACAAAAATTCCCCAAGCAGATCTGTTATTCACATCTTCAGGAGCTCTGCATTCAACAGGAAGCCGGAAGCTTCTGGTAGCACCCCCACATAGCTCAATCAGCTTGCAGCTGCCTTACACAATGTGCAGAGAGCTGATTCCACAAAAAACCACAAGAGACATGCTGTGCCCACCAGCACCCCTTTTACCCAATACCTCCACATCTGTCACCTAACCCTAGACCCCCTACTCAGAAACCCAAAATTTTGTATCCCCTTCGGCAAGGACCCCCCTTCCCCTACCTAAACTCCCCTATAAAACATGGTCTTCCTCCTTGCTCAGGATGAGAAAAGCAGGAGATAACTAAGTATGTCAAATGTTTTCACTGGCAACTATCCTCAACTCCTCAAATTCAACATCTTTAAGGTCCATTTTGTAGAAGAAAGGGCCTCCTTGGCCTTCGGTAGAATCAAGGTAGAGATGTGTACTCAGAAGAAAAGCTGCATCTGTGTGGCTCACAGGGAGGCTATGGGGCAGCCTGGAGGTCCCTGTTCCAACGCAGTCATTGTATTTCTTTTTACCAAACACTGTTCTCCTCAGCATCGGGATTGGAGTTTGCTAGAGGAGAAATGCCGCATCCAGCCAAGGTTCTGTTCTCTAATGCCAGAGCTGATGATGAGGATGTGACAGAGCTAGAACCTTCCTGCCATTTGGTAAAGGTTGGGCACAGCCCTAGACCTGACCTGGCTCCCTTCTTTCAGCCAGGACTCAGCCCAGGGGTCTGGACATTTGGGTAGAACTCTCCCTGCAAGGGAAAATACCAGAAAAGAGACAAAGGACTCAAAAAGATAGTTTAAAATCTACCATTTCCTCCTAGATAGATCATTGCAAATAAATGCATAGTTATGTTTATAATTTTTAGGAAAGGAAATGACTAAGCCCAGAGCTACTTTGGTAAGAATTTTCTTGCTTTTATCCTCAACTTTGAGGATGGTGTTTGCACAAGTGTACAAATATAGAGTTCACAGAAGATCGGGGAAGAACACCACATGGCGACCCCCAGGTCAAATCAATGTTTGTAGAAACTCAAGGGAACATCTTGGCTACTGAACAAATTGCTTTAGCAGGTTCCCCAGTGACAGAGGCAAATGAAGAATATCTGCAAAAGATGACATAGCTCCCGTCACAAAGAAAGAAGGCACAGTACAATGACAGCTTTAAATCCTGGAAAATGATCCTGGTTCCTCTGATGCCCTCTGAACCTGCTGCGTAGAGACATCCTATGGGTCCAATGTCACCTATTACAGCTGACAACGAGGTCAGAAACTCCATGCCTGGTGAGGACTTGTGTTTAATGAAAGGAGACTATTCCTGTCTTAGTAAATAAGCAAACAACAGTATTTGTAGCAAAATGATACTGGATGGGGAATTTATTTCTTCCTTAAAGCAATTCAAAGGACAGCTTTCTGAAAGAAATACTTGGGGTAGGGAGATTA
>NW_004956473.1:0-4253 GCF_000276665.1 Chinchilla lanigera
TGTCACCCTTGAAAAGAAGAAGGTTTTGAATACGGTGTTTTGCACATATTAGGAACATAGGCAAATGAGCGTGTCAGAGAGAGACTCCTGTGAGCTACCTTCAAAACATCCCCCTTCTCTCCAAAAAGGGTGACACGGTAACAGGTCAGAATGAGAACTGCAGTCAGCATTGCTGGGTGAAAAGAGATCAAGCAAGTGGAGGTCCGGTCCACCACAAGCCTCACATCTGTGTGCAGCCAGCACAAAAGCTCACAGGATCCATGCACCTTGCCTAAGGAGAGGACACACGCATGTGTGTCTGGTGTACCTCAGCGACACTTCTCCCGGACACGGTATCATTCAATGCATGCCAGTCTTGAGCTGACCTTCCTCTTGCAAAGTAACATCGCTTGCCACCATTATGTAAGAGTCTGCCTCACTTTACGGAAGCTGCCTTGCCATTCCTCTGCATGTGTGCTTTGATATGTGCTCGTGTTGTGTGCCCCCTGCTGCCATATAAGCATCGGTGCCAAAACATTCCTTCCTAGGACTCACAGGTGTGTGGAAAGGTGCCACCTGGTGTCCAGAAGTAGCATTCTTCCCTGAGCAGCCCCGAAAGGGAAACATGACACTGGAGCAAGCAGAGGCAGGATGCTCAGGTTAACACTCTCCAGCCCTCATGATCTTCCCCCATCGCCCAATGACCAGGCCCACCTGCAAGTCTATGTGCGTTCCCCTGGAAAGAGCATGCAGTGTTGAAGTGCCACGTGTATAATTTTCATCTCGACTTTGCCCCCATCACAGGACTCATCCTTGAAAGCTCTAAACGTGGGTTTATTTTTTATTTTATTTTTTTTTTGGATTTTTCTCCGGTACCAGGAACCGAACTCACGACCTTGCGCTTGCCAAGCAGGCGCTTTTGCCGCTGAGCTAAATCCCCAGCCCCAAACGTGGGTTTAAAGATTTGGTGTAAGGACCATATCTTACTCACAGTCCACACCATACTTTCCCATGTCTCAGAACTCTCATCAGCCTGCATGTAAGGGCGATTCACATTGCTAGTGGGTACTTCGTGACCCTAGAAAGAAAAGTATGACTTACTATCTACTAAAGGAAGTACACATTCTGAGGATAAACAAATGGTCATTACATGGCTTCAGCAAGAGCCCCAAACTGCCTTGTCACGGAGCTCCTGGGCTCCTTCCCAGTTCTATGTTCTTCCTTGCGGGATTCCTGTCCGGGTTTGCAAACATGTGATGACTTGACGATACCGGAAATCAGCCAACCGCTTTGAAGCCATCTTCGGTCTCTTTAAGGACCTTGGCTTTACACGAGTACCCAGTACTTATGGAAATGCTTCCAAAGAAATATGTAAGCCTGCGAGGTAAGAATTCACCACCGGACTGGAGTAAGTGTTGCTTCTGAGGATTCTCCACAAGCCATAGGCTATGGAGGATGACAGTAAAGAAATAAGATGCTCAAGTGAGTATTTCTGTCATCTCCGGTATTTTTTCTAACACAAATTTTGCCACTGGACATTCAGTCCCATAAGAAATGTCTTTGCTTTAAGAATATATTCATGTGGAAGACAGATTTAGACAAGAGCTTTCTTAGTGGGAACACTGGACAGGTGTGCATGGAGGCAAAAGTTCCAGGCCCTGAGGAGTCAGTCCCCTTAGGGAATCAATTAACATGACCATGGTTACAAAGCATGTCAGTTACTTGGTAAATGGGTACAAGTGCTTAGGAAGCTAGGGGTGCTGTCAGTGGGATGCTGTGATCTGGCAGGTGGGCCCTATTGGGACTTTGGCTGTCTGTATAGGTAAGGCTTTCATTACTTCTCACTGATTAGGTGAGGGTACCCATCAGTAAAGAAGAAAGGACAGAGGTTGACTTGTGGGAGACTAACACCACCACCACAGTTTCCTATGCCTTGCAATGTCAATAAATTTTGCTCTTGGCAAAACATAGATATTGACTTACAGCAAGTACACTCAACAGCTCAACCTGAATGTTGAAACCTGTACGTAGTTTCCAGTATTAATTTATGAGGTAGAGAAGTGACAAGACTTAATATCCTGGCTTTGATCTTGAATTTGGGGGAAGATCACAGTCTTCTCCACTAGGTGACGTGTTAATAACTCTTTGGCTCTGTGATATTCTTTATTAGTTACAGGAAAAGTTCTTTTTTCCCCTGGAGACAATGGATGTTTATATGTTCAAGAATAAGCTTGACCTCAGAGAGTGTTTCCCTTGAAAGGAAACACCAAGTGAACAGTACCAGGATACAGCATAATGCAAGGAACACCGTTAAACTTATGTAAAATTTCTTCGTACTTGAAGAACCATGCCTTATAGTGTTCCCATAGGTAAAGCCTTCCCAAATGTCATCACCAAAGATGATGATGTGGAGTTCTTATGAAAGCATGGAAAGCCAGGATCATAGCTATTAACTAGCAATGACTCTCAACCTACTACTCTCCTACAATGTACTGTTTCAAAGGCGATGTGTACAGGTAAGGTACCACTGAAATTAAGCATGGCTTTCCAAAAACACAGATATAATAGAACATCTGGGGGTAATTGGAGGCGAAGTCCACTGAAGGGAAGCTCTAATCATAGCAGAAAAATTTAAATTGAAGGAAAAGTTTTATCTACCCCTTGAGGAAATGTGACATATGCAAGGAAACTCGTATGGGTTTCTAAGTTTTTGCTGAAAGAACAACAAAGCAGTAGAGGCAAATCAAGAGAAAAGAAGAGAACATCTGCACCCCCTCCACACACACACTCACTGAGAAGAAGTCCCTTGAGCAGATTAGGCATAGTGAAGGAAGAAGAATTGAACTCCTGGTACAGATGAAGTTCTGGAGGTCATGTAGAGAAGACTTGCAGGCGCAATGTGATCCCAAGCGCCGTATAACTACAGGCTTGGATGGGTAAGGAGCCAGTTTTGGCAGAAGCAATACACCAAGAGAAGCTGGAGAAGAGGTGGTCTGCCAAGTAATGGGAGGTCTATAGAGCAGCTATGAATGGTCACAAAAGGCAAAGGCAGATCCTGTTGGAGATGCATGTGTATCACCTGGGCAGAGATTGGGTTTCTACTTCGTGAAAGAAGCTTCTTTGGAGAATGTGTATTTTTTAGAGGGACTCTGTCCACCAGGCTTAGGAATTGTACCTTGCCGTAAGGGAGGACGCATAGTGCACACAGAGCAGAAGTGCTGGAAGGAATGCTCACGCCTAGAGTCAGGCAAAGAGAAGAAAGAGTTTTGGATCCTAAGCAGCCATAAAGGCGATTCTGGGATCCGTGATCCATCAACCCTGAAGCTGAAGAAGGAGGGCTGCCCAGCTGATCACTGCATTGCAAAAGGCCAAGGGACAATGACCTCACAAACTCAGCTGTCTTTGAGGAGGAGTAGCTGCCTGCAGTTACTGAGACTGTGGATCTCAGAGGAGGCTTTCTCAGTGCTGGGGCTCAGAGTCTGAGCAGACAAGGGTCACTGCCCCCGGGCCTTAGGTGGAATATTCTGAGATGCTTCCATGCCCAATGACCCTGAAGTGAGAATATGCCACGTGGTACCTCCTGCCCCTAAGGAAACTGCACGGTAGTGCTGCATGGGTCGCCTATGGGACGTGCCTCTGCTACCAAGGTGAAGCATCGGAAAAGGAGAGAAGAAACTGCAATCTACTCTTCTCCTCAGTGTGTACTTTCCCTTGTACCATTGTGAATGTTCGGACTGAACAGGAACCTAGGGATCAAGAAAGTTGGTGATATCAGGGGCCCAGCCACAGCATTAGTTCATCTGAGGAATCCTGACCTTACATTTTCAGAGAGCCCGTATGTACGATCTGCTCCTTCCAACAGCAAAACTCCCACAGGGATGTCACCGAGAAGGAGACACCAAACATTCTTCGGAAAGACAGCAAACATTCTTTTGAAAGTGTTGCTGACAGGGAGAATGAGTTACCAACTCCACCACCAGCAACGCCTACTAGCAGCCACCCAAATTTGTATGTCCAGAAAACCCACTGTTTCCTTTAGACAGCTGCTTTCCAAGCTTTGCTCAGCTAGGTCAGCAGTAAGCAAAAATCATGGTATATTGGAGCCCAGAAAGATAATACTAGAATTTTTCAAACAAATAAATGTCCGATATTTTATACCAGCCCAGCAGTCAGTGTGTGGTGGCTTGAGAGTGGTTTCTGACTTGAAACTTCATTTCTTTTCCCACCCAGCTTTACAGGGAAAATGGCAACATTCTCTTTCTCTCTTTCTCTCT
>NW_004956474.1:0-4246 GCF_000276665.1 Chinchilla lanigera
AAAAAAAAAAAAAAAAAAAAAAAAAAGCCATGGGAGCTACAGCCACTGGAAGTTCCTTAAGAGTGGAGTCACCTAAGCCCTTTAGAGTTTACATCTTGCAAAGATTGCCTCAGATGCTGCACATGGAACTATGGGACTTAATGTTTGCCCTGCTGGATTTTGGATTTGCTTTGCTCCCATTCCTTCATATATCTCTGTTTACAACTTTCAGAATGGAGCTGTTTATCCTGTGGCATTGAATGTTGGAAGGGTTTAACTTTCTTTTCATGTGCACAGGGACTCACAGTTAAGAGTTTGTCTTAAATCTCGGAAAAGACTTGGGACTTAGACTTTTCAGCAATGCTGAAACTGTTAGGACTTTTGGAATTCTTAGAGATGGACTGTCTTTTGTGTAAAGGAATGTCCCCCCAAAACCTCATGCACTCATGGGGGCAGGCTTTTCAGAGGTGGTTAAATCTAACGTTTGTGATTGATTCATAGTCTAATGCTGGGATTAACACCTCCCCTAGAGGTAGGTGTTAGCCTGCAAATGATATAAGAGACAAAAAGTGGTTTGATCTCCCCTCCTCTCTTGTTGCTTTTGGTATGTTCCAGCACCAGGAATGGTTGCCCCTCTACCACACCTCCTTACCTTAGAGGCAGCCAATTATGGACTAAAACCTCTACAAACTCCTTCAACCTTGGGTGTCAGGCATTTTTGTCTCAGCAACAAGAAAAAAGTAACTAAGACAACTGGGCTAGGAGGGTGTGTTTTATTTCTCCCCTAGGAAGGGCTTACCACCCTCACATGATCATGTGACCCTCCCAAGGGAAAGAAAGAGAAGAACAGCAAAAGGAACTGAGTGTTGATTCAATAATAATAAAAAAGTTTATAGTTACGCTGTGCTACTTAAGAGGAGAAATGCCATCACCTTGAGTCCTGACTCCAGGGCTGGTTTCTCCATAGACATCTCTAGGGTTCTTCCTCCTCCATTTTCCACAAAATATGAATAGATCATGCACCATAAAACAATTCCAGCACACAGTTCCATAGCCAGAAAAATGAGGACTTTTTCCCAAGTTGTTCGGAGAACCAGTATGCCAGCCAGTCATTAAAGCTTATAGTAGAATCTGACATTGCCTCAGTTCATGAAAGTAGATCATATAATGCAAAGGACACATCTGTACAGTTGTCAGGAATGTGCACATAATATTGTTTTGAGACTATGTCCTCACTCTCCCCCCTCTGGCATGGGAACTGGGCTGGGTCCCGGACAGCTCTGGAGCTTTGGTGATCACAACCTGCCCATCCCTGTACCCTTACAGAAGTGGGGCTGAACCCCGGGGAGCTTTGGGGACCCTGCATGGGAGCCAAGCTGAGCCCTGGACAGCTTTGGAAGACTTGGTGACTTGTGCACTCACCCCTCCCCCACTGGCATGGGAGTCAACTGAACCCCAGAAAGCTTTGGCAGCATTGGCAACCGCACCCCACCCACGCACACCATCACAGGAGCCACTCTGAGCACAGGGGACCTTCGGGCCCTTGTCCTGCCACTCCCACACCATTATGGGAGTGAGGATGGGCACCAGGGAACTTCTAGATCTTCAAAAATGACAAAACAAAGGAGCAAAATACAATCTCAGACCTCCACTCCACCTAGAACAAGTCCAGGAGACATCAACATAGAACAGCTTGGAAGTCATACACCTGGAATTTCTGAAATGATAGCAACTGAAGTAAACAAACAACTCCATCAGGCCATAGAAGACATCAGATCAGAAATAATCTCTCAGGTAAAGAAAGAAATGACAACAGTAGTAAAAGAATTGCTCAGCACATCTAAGGAAGACATAGATAAGAAAATGGAGGAGCATAGAAAAATGCTGGAAATCTTGAGTAAACGATAGAGGAAACAGAAACAGATTCAAGCAGATATCCAGGAAATTAAAACTTCCATTGAAAGCTGGCAAAACCCCCTGAATGAAGCTGAAGATACACTTTCAGACCTTGAAGACAGCATTGCAGCTAGTGATTGTGAAAGGAAGGATCTTTTAAAAAATAACAAGGTGCAAGGAAGTAACAATTCAACATCTGTAACACAAAGCAAAGAAAAACAATGTAAGATTAATAGTGTCAATGAAACAGCAGGTGTCAACACAAATGATATAAAAAGACTATTTGCAGAAGTAATAGCAGAAAATTTCCCAGGAATGGAAAAAGAATGTGACATACAGTAAGTGAACATATAGAACTCCAATTAGCCATAACCAAAATAAATCTACACCCAGACATATAGTGATCTAGATCCCAGAAATTCAGCAAAAGAACAGAATATTAAAAGCTATTAGAGAAAAGAAACAGATCACCTATAAAGGAAAGCCCACCAAAATCACAGCAGATATCTCAACACAAACCATCAAGTCAAGAAGAGCTTGGAGTGAAGTATTTCAGGTCCTGAAAGAAAACAACTTCCAACACAGATTGATATACCCTGCAAAACTATCCTTCAAAATTAATGGAGAAATAAAATATTTCCACAATAAAGAACAACTGAAGAAATTCATGAGTGCCAAACCAACCCTACAAAGAGTACTAAAAGATATTCTAAAAATAGATAGAAATGACAACAATTTTAAGAACAACAGTAGAAAGAAACTACCAAGCAGAGCAAGCAATTAAACAGAGGGAAAAAGGAGGAACCAATGGCAGGAAAATAACATGACAAAGATAAGCCAATACATATCAGTTATAATCATCAATGTAAATGGTCTCAATTCACCAATCAAAAGAAGCAGACTGGCAGAGTGGATCAAGAAACAAAATCCAATAATGTGCTGTATACAAGAAACACATTTAACTCAAAAAGAAATTCATAGACTGAAAATCAAAGGATGGAAAACAATATTCCATGTGACAGGAACCCAGAAAAAAGCAGGTATAGCTATTCTGTTTGCAGACAATGTGAACTTCAAACCAAGAACTATCAAAAGAGATAAAGATGGTCACTATATACTTGTTAAGGGAAAACTTCAAGAGAAGGAGATAACAATCATAAATATCTATGCACCAAATACAAGAGCACCCAACTATGTAAGACAAAATTTAACAGATGTGAAAAATGAAAAAAACAGTAACACAATTATAATAGGGGACTTTAATACCCCATTGTCACAAAGAGATAGATCAACCAGACAAAAAAATCAGCCAAGAGATAACAGAGCTAAACCATACTTGTGAACAAATGGACTTAGTAGGCCTTTACAGAGTGTTCCACCCAACAGCATCAGAATGCACATTCTTCTCAGATGCACATGGGATGTTCTCTAAAATAGGCAATATATTACAACACAGAACATGTTTCAGTAAATGTAAAGGAATTGAAATTATCTCATGCATACTATCAGACCATAGTGCAATGAAATTGGAAATTAATGACAAAAGAAATTGCAAAAACTACATAAACACATGGAAATTAAATAACACCCTCCTGAACAACCAATGGGTCACAGATGAAATTAAAGGAGAAATTAAACAACATGTACAGTCAAAAAAAAATGCAGACACAACTTACAGGAACCTGCGGATGCAATGAAAGCAATCCTCTGAGGGAAATTTATAGTGGTAAATTCCCACATCAGGAAAACAGAATGAGTACAAAAAAATCTTATGCTGCACCTCAATCTTCTAGAAAAAGAAGAGCAAGTCAAGCTCCAAACCCAAAGAAAGCAGGAAATTATGAAGATCAGAGCAAGAATTAATGCAATTGAGACTAAGAAAACAATACAAAGAATTAATGAGTCAAAGAGTTGGTTCTCTGAAAGAATAAATAAAATTGATAAACTCCTAGTCAACCTTATCAATAAAGGAAAGAAAAAACTGAAATTCATGCAATAAAGAATGAAAAGGATACTGTAGAAATTCACAAGATCACCTATACCAACTTCGAAAATCTTTACTCTCATAGGATGGAAAACACAGAGGAAATGGACAGATTCCTAGAGACATATGAATTACCAAAGCTGAATGAAGAAGATATAAAAATGTTGAATAACTCAATATCAGCCAGTGAAATTGAAATTGTAATAAAAAACTTACCAATGAAGAAAAGCCCAGGTCCTGATGGATTCACTGCTGAATTCTACAAGAAATTAAGAGAAGATTTAATGCCAAGGGGCTGGGGATTTAGCTCAGCGGCAAAGCGCCTGCCTGGCAAGCGCAAGGTCGTGAGTTCGGTTCCCAGTACCGGAGAAAAACCAAAAACCAAAA
>NW_004956475.1:0-4246 GCF_000276665.1 Chinchilla lanigera
TTTTAGCCAGGGATATAGCTCAGCAGCACAGCGCCTGCCTGGCAAGCACAAGGTCGTGAGTTTAATTCCTGATACCAAAAAAAAAAAAAAAAAAAAAAAAAATTTCAAACACTACAAATATGCAAAATTGGAAGCCTCAGATTCATTGTTTCATTGTAAATTAAAAACAATATACTTAGTATTCCAAGTTAAAATATATATATATGTATTATTTATATAATTATCTTAAAATTTTAAAATCAAGCTTAATACCAAAAGAATATATTTTTCCTTCACTGTCTAAAGCTTGGAAATGATAATTAGCCAGCTGAATGTAAGTGTTAATTTAATGAGTTATTTCTTTTTTTTTTTCTTTTGTTTTTTTTTCTGGTACCAGAAATCGAACTCACGACCTTGCATTTGCCAGGCAGGCGCTGTGCTGCTGAGCTAAATCCCCAGCTCCTAATGAGTTATTTCATTTGAATAAATTTACAACTTTTTCTTACCTCTAAAAGATACATGTTATTGCTGAAGATGTAAAGGCATTTTGATGAAAGACTGTAAATGAATGAATGGGCAGCTGAAAATGTGCTAACCCCGAAGAAATTGCTTATAAAAAGTTCAAGCCCTTTGTCTCCATTAACTGAGAAATACAAATCTAAATATATTTTTATTACATGTTAGAATCTTTTTGCCTCTGAGTACAAGCAAGGCTCATTGGCAACTTTTATTCACTATGTGCTAAAACCAAGGAAAACGACTCTGAAAATATATTATTTACAATATATACAAATGCATTCATTTCTGTATTACGAGATTTAAGTGTCCCTTTTTCCCCTGAACTACTGAAGGCTGAGTGATTCGCTCTCTCCTTGGGCAAACGTCCTGTGTGTCTCCCAGGAGCCAGGCACTGACAGCAGCAGTGACAAGCTGGGTGGCACGGTGGCCTGCTCAGGGTGGCCTCCCCAGGGCAGGGTGAGGACACAGGGCAGCTCTACAAGGCATGTTCGTGCCAGCGAACTGCAAGAGGCTTCGCTTGGTTGTCCCCAGTGTAATCGGGTTGGATAGCTATTTCAATACTTAGAAAAGCAGCTACATAGGGGAAATATTTCTTCTGGATATCCATGGGCAGATGAAATTCACAAACTGCTCTCAAATAATGTTCTCAGATGATGGATGTTTTTATTTTATATAGATTTCTTTTTTGTTTGTTTTTTGTTTTGTTTTTGAGATGGGGGGTTTTGCTATGTTGCCCAGGTTGGCTTCTAACTCATAATCCTCCTACCTTAGCATGCAGAGAAGATGGGATTACAGGCACATGCCACCATGTCCAGGACTTTATTTTCTGTGAAGCAGCTTTAGGTTCACAGCAAAACTGAGAGGAAGGTACACAGCTAGTGTCTGCATTCTCCGCCCCCACCAACCTTGGCGCTGTGTATTTCACGGGTTTGAACAAATGTACACTGACAGGTACCCACCACTGTGACCCCACAGCGTGTCTGCACTGCCCTGAACTCCCTGTGTTTCACCCTTCCCTCGTCCTCCCCCTTGTAACTGCAGAGCACTGATCTCTTCACTGTCTCCATAGTCTCGCTTGTTCCAGAAGGTCACATGCAGTCCTTTCAGACTTCACTTAGTATCATACATTTAGAATTAAGGTTAATGTATCTCTTCTCAGCTTAATAATTCTGTGTATTTTGCTTTTATTTTGCAGACAATCCAATGTCTGGATGTAGTTGTTTATACATACGTACACTGAAGGACATTTGGGTTGCTTCAAAGTCTTGATATTTATGACGTAAGCTGCTACAGACATCCATGTATAGAATTCTGTGTAGACATAAATTTTCAAATCCGCACTTGCTGGACAGAATAGTAAGGTATGTTCTGCTCTGTAAGAAACCACCGACTGCCCTTCAAGATGGCGACCCATCTTGCATGCCACCAGCAGGGAACAGAGTTCCCGTTGCTCCCCATCCTCTGAGCGACCAGTGCTGCAGTGGTCGCTCCGCCAGTCCCGGTAGGCACGCAGTGGTACCTCACTGCTGTCTTAATTTGCACGGCACTGATAAGGCAGGATGTGGAGCATCTTTCTATAGGCTTATGTAACTTCTTTGTGAAGCATCTGTTCAGGGTTTTGAAATTCATTTTCTTTAAATTGGGTTGTTTGTTATTGTCGAGGTTTAACAGTTGTTTGTGTATTTCAGATAACAGTGTTAGGTATCTCTGTGAACATTTTTCTCCAGTCTGTGATTTACTTTTCGTCTCTTAACAATGTCTTTTCTAATAACCAAAATTTTAAATTTTATTGAAGTCCTGGTCACCAGCTTTCTTCTTTGATAGATTGTACCTTTGGTGTCATAACTTAAAAGATCAGTTAAATCCAAGCTTATCTAGATTTATTCCTATGTTATCTTCTCGCAGTTCTACAGTATTGCTGCTTTTTACATTATGTGATTCATTTTGAATCAGTTTTTGGGAAGAGTGTATGGTTTTTAATCTAGATTCTTTTGTGTGTTTGTTTGTGGCTGTCCAGTCTCCATGCCACTTGTTGGAAAGACTATCTCTTCCCTATTATCCTGTGCTTCCACCTCTGTCCAACTGACTTTATGTGGATCTATTTTTTTGTTCTGTTCTATCAGTTTACTTGTCTACTCTCTTGCTAATAACTGTCTTGATTGTTGTCACTTTATATTGTCTCAACATCAAAAAGTATTAATTCTCTAACTTTTCCTTCTTCTAGACTATGTTGGCTGTTCTGAGGGCTTTTTGCCTCTCAGCATAAGCTGTAGAGTCAGTGTGTCAATATCTGTAAAATAAGTTTCTGAGATTTTGACTGAGATTGTGCAGAATCCTGATTGGTAGATCAAGACAGATCAGGTAGAAAAGAACTGACATCTTGAATCTTCCTGTCCACAAACATGTATTATCTCTCCATTTATTTATTCTTTGATTTTTGTTTTCGTCAGGGCTTTGCGATTTTCCTCCTACAGATCATGTGCATTTTTTGTTAGATTTATATGTAACTATTTCATTTTTAGAGGTGTTAAAGTAAATGGTACTTTTAATTGTAGTTCTATTTGTTCATTTCCAGCACATGGAATGACTCTGTATATTAACCTAAATTCTACAATGTTACTGTAATGGTTTATTAGTTCCAGGAAGTTTTTTGTCAATTCTTTCTGATTTTCTACATAGATAATCAGATCATCTGCAAAAAAAGAACTTCGTTTCTTCCTTTCTAATCAGTGTACCTTTTACTTCCTTTGCTTGTCTTAATGCATTAGCTAGGATGCCTAGTTTGATGGTAAAAAACAATATTCCTAATTTTAGTGAGAAAGATCCTAGTTTTCTCATCAAGTGTGATGTTAACTGTAGTTGCTTTTGACAGATATTCTTTATCAAACTGAACAATTTCCCCTCCATTCCTAGTTTATCATGAATGGGTATTGAATTTTTTTAAACACTTCTTCTGCAGCTGTTGATATGACAGTGTGGTTTTTATCCTCTAGTGTGTTGATGTGATGGATTAAACTAATTTTCAAATGTTGAACCAATCTCATATGACCAGGATAAATTATGTATGGTCATGGTATGCACACACACACATGCATTCAATTTGCTAGTACTGTGTTGAAGGTTTTTGCATCTATGATCATGAGAAATATTGTTCTCTAGTTTTCTTATAATGCCTTTGTTCTTAGAGTGATGCTGGCCTAATATTTACTGAATGAGTTAGAAAGAGTCTTCTCTGCTTCTGTATTCTGGAAGATTCTGAAGAACTGATCTCTGATATAACCTATTCTTAACTGGTGAAATTCAGCAGTAAACCTCCTCTTGGCCTACTGCTCTCAGTTTTGGAAGGCTGGTGTAATGATTGATACATTGTGTCAACTTGAGAAGTTTAGAAGCTTTACTAAGTAACTCAGCAGTTCTACATCCTAGAGTGCAAAGGACATGCCCTAGGGCAGCTGTTTACTACAGGATGTTGTAACGGTTGATTCACTGTGTCAACTGCAGAAGTTTAGAAGTTTAACTAAGTGACTCAGCAGGGAGCCAGGGTCCTCACTTTGTAAACAACCTCAGCCTGTGCAAGAGGAGGGCATGGAGATGGTGTGGGTGTAAAGGACCCACCCCAGGGTGGTAGCCTGCATACAATATAAGGGAGGAGAAGAAGCTTGCTCTCCCCCTTTTTGCTCTTGTTGGTTTTGCTGTTTTCTGCTGCCATGAACTGTTGCTCACTGCCATGCCACTCTGCTTTGGAGCC
>NW_004956476.1:0-982 GCF_000276665.1 Chinchilla lanigera
CATACACAGTTGGAAATTAAATAACATCCTCCTGAACAACCAATGGGTCACAGATGAAATCAAAGTAGAGATTAAACACTATTTACAATCAAACAAAAATGGAGATACAACCTACAGGAACCTGTGGGATGCAATGAAAGCAGTCCTCAGAGGGAAATTTATAGCAGTGAACTCCCACCACAGGAAAACAGAGCAAGCACAAATAAACAATCTTATGCTGCACCTCAAGTTACTAGAAAAGAAGAGCAAGCCAAACACAGGGCCCAAAGAAGGCAGGAAATTATAAAGCTCAGAGCAGAAATTAACATGGAGACTAAAAAAAAAACAAAAACAAAAAAAAAAAAAAAAAAACCAAAGAATTAATGAATTGAAGAGTTGGTTCTTTGAAAGAAAAATAAAATAGGTAAACCCCTAGCCAATCTTATCAAAAAAAAGGAAAGAAAAAAAACTGAAAAAAAGTCTTATCATAAAAAGAAAAAAATATACACAATAAGGAATGAAAGGGGTGAAATTACTGCAGATCCTGAAGAAATTCAGAAGATCATAAATACGTACTTTGAAAATCTTTACTCTCATAGGATGGATAACACAGAGAAAATGGACAGATTTCTAGATACATATGAATTACCAAAGCTGAATCAAGAAGATATAAAAATCCTGAATAACACAAGATCAGCCAGTGAAATTGAGAATGTAATTAAAAACTTGCTGATGAAGAAAAGCCCAAGTCCTGATGGATTCACAGATAAATTCTACAAGCAATTTAGAGAAGATTTAACACCAATTTTTCTCAAACTCTTTAATGAAATTGAAAGGGAAGGAATTCTCCCCAACTCATTCCTGGAGTCAAGTGTTATCCTTCATTTCATTGAAGTCAAGTGTTATCCTGATACCAAAACCAGGGAAAGATCCAACCACAAAAGAGAACTAAAGGCCAATCTCCCTAATGAATATAGATGCAAAAATTCTCAATAAAATACTA
>NW_004956476.1:4762-5640 GCF_000276665.1 Chinchilla lanigera
ACTGTATTGCTGTTGTCTGATGGTGTATTGAAATGAACAGTTAATGATTACAATTTTTTATGTTCTGATTGTGCATGCTTGTGTCTGGTGGTCTGAGCAACTGTTTTGCAATATGCAGTGGAATTACGATGATGAACTCCTACCACCTTGTCTGGTGAAACTCTGTGTTATCTCTACTGTTTTATTGAAGAATTATTTTCTAATTCCCTATAACGGTTTGAGCAATCTTTCATTCTTACATCTGGTAATCTGAGCAATGTAACTGAGGATAGTGATGTGCAATGTAACAGCCACTGTTGATTCATATTATTTTTTCTAGAGACTCTGTATCACTTTGAATGTTCTTGCTTGATTTGTTTATGTTTGTGATATTGGTATGCTGCTACTGTTCTATTTCTTTGTTTGTTTCTCACGTACTACTCTCTTTAAAATTTAAAAAAGAAGCAAAGCAAGAAATTAAACAGAGAGAAAAAGTAGGAAACTAACAGCAAGTAAATAACATGACAAAGATAAGCCAACACGTATCAGTTACAACCATTAATGTGAATGGCCTCAGTTCACCAGTCAAAATAAACAGACTGGCAGAATGGATTAAGAAACAAAATCCAACAATATCATGTATACAGGAACAGTCACAACCACAAACACACTCGGCCACCTAATCTTGGACAGAGGGGCCAAACAAGTTCAATGGAAGAAAGATAGTCTCTTCAATGAATGGTGCTGGAAAAACTGGCTTGCCACTTGCTGAAGACTGAAAATAGACCCAAGTCTATCGCCATGCACCAAACTCAAGTCAAAATGGATCACAGATCTCAATATTAAAACAAAAACACTGAATCTATTGAAAGAGAAAATAGGTAAAAATCTTGAAGACA
>NW_004956477.1:0-1109 GCF_000276665.1 Chinchilla lanigera
ATTTTTTTGAAGCTGTACTTATTTTCAAGTGTTGCCTTAGTATACATACAGTGTTATGTAAGACACAGGAGGTAATAAGCTAAACCGTTAAAAATGGTCATTTGTATTTAAAAGCCATTTTCCTCCATTTATGTCTGTCATTTATTTCTTGTTGTCTTTCTGAGCCCCCATAAGTAGGATTTATCCTCAGGGATGGCTTTGCACGTCTCTCTGAGGACTCTCATGTTGTATATGTTCATCTACAGCGAATGTTAAAAAGCTGTTGCTAGTCTACACATAGAGTAGTAAAACCTAGAAAAATCCACCTGAAACATTCCTCTGGAACAAGTCTCTGGTTCATAATTTAATATTACTTCAGTTATTCTTCCTACATACATTTAAATGTTAATCTTGTTCACAGTTCTCAATTTACTGTGTCTTATTCATCACGGTACTTGAAGAAGAACTGAAGCCAGTCTCCATCATTGGAAAATTTTTATATTTAACTCCCAATTGTTTTGGTCACCTATTGGTAAGTGTTGCCTTTTCTTAAATTTTCTCAGTTTTCCAAAGGGTAATAAAAGTGTTGATTTAAAGGTAATGTTAATGCAGAGGCTGGACCAAAATATCTCTACTTAAAAAAAAGTTCACCGTGATAGACCTTCCAGGATTTCATAAAAAAATAATCAGATGGTCACTGCTCCGTGTATAAAAAATAATTTAAAATAATCTGATTTTCTCAACACTAAAAGAATCATTAAAATAAATCCTGGTCCTGCTGCCATAATAAAATACTATGCAGTTTGGAAGAAAACATGACATAGTACATTGAACATATTCTTTAAATCAGAAGACAAAACTATATGTTGTTTCAGTTTATTGAAAAGGGCAGGTTAGAGGAATGCTGTGGTTTGGGTATATTTTGCAAAGGGGAACAATATAATACAGCACACATATTTATAATAGTCATCCAAATAATGCTATACAAAAAAGTACAGGGAATCTATCTACACACTATAAACCAAGAAATCTAGGTAAAGGCCTGGATCCCAAGGAAATGTCCTGCATGCGTCCAGCTGAAGGCCTAGAGCTCATAATAGTACCTCCCACAAATCCAACTGGAGGCCCAG
>NW_004956477.1:2389-4198 GCF_000276665.1 Chinchilla lanigera
TGTATGGGACTGGCATTCTCCGGAGGAGGTGTCCTTGGGACTGCAGCTAAGCAGCGCTGTGTCTGAATGCAGAACTGGAGTATTCCTTGAGCATGTTTTCCCTGTCATCTCCACTGACCGTGACAGCATGCAGGCTGTGGGGCTGCAGGTGGGCAAGCATGGATCCTGGAGAAACTGGCCACACCGATTTGTCACAGAACCGGAAACAGAACCTGGATTTTGGTCTTCCTAGTCCACTTCTCTTTCTGCTCTTTTCTTTAGTCTCTGGGTGGTGGATTGAAAATACACCTTAGTTTGCTAAAAAAAATACTTGGTTTAGATAATACAAAATAGATTTGAATTTTGCTCCTTTATGAGGAAGTGAAAAATAATTTGGGGGAAAGAAAAATGAATATACTATGAAAAGAAAAGAAACAGCTTTGGAAACTTCATTACTTTGGAAAAGCACTTGATGAAACATAGCAATTTAGAAAAACAGACTGAAGCCAAGGATGGCTGCTGTTTTTGCTGCTGTCCTAGGATTTCTTAGTCTCGTTGGAGATGCTCATTGCGCCAGCTGCCTTGCATTACACCTTTTCCTATGAGTCATACACACAGGAGGAAGCAGAAAGATCATGGTTCCAGGCATTCCTGGCCAAGTGGGACATGTCAGACGTCAAAAATGATATTGTGGGGCAAATGAGACCGTTGGCTAAGTACCAGCCATTTAATTCTCCCAAATACAGTAAGTAGGCTACTTTATTTCTCCCACTGAAGGCATTTATTAGTTCAGAAAAGAAAAGAAAGCTGTGTAGAGCAGCACCGCGGTGCAGGCTTTTCAAATTGAGCAGAGAGAAAGGAGGAAGGAGGGCACTTGTATTTAGACCGGGTATTTTCTTATGTTAAAAATGCCTTGCCTAATGTGGAAACCTTTGTATTGCTTTAAAGGACCAACCCTCAGGGAACAAAGTAGGCTCCCTCAGTCCTTGGCAGAGGGATTCTCCTCGGCCTCCTCTGCGCCATCTGCTGTGGAGATCTCAATCCCAGAGAGACCTTGCAGCTCCAGTGTGGAGGAGAGTACCGCGATCTTCCACCCCCACCGATTCGGCGGCGAGGACAGGGCTGCAATTTCTATCTCCAATGGACCGGACAGCGACAGCGTGGAGGACAGCGTCTCAATAGCTGTCACCGAGGCACCTGGCAGGGACAGCACCGAAGGCAGCATCGCAGTCTCCATCGCTGAAGGTCTGGACACCGACAGCTCTGAGGACAGCGTCGTGATCTCCTTCTCCGATGGACCGTACGGCGACAGCGCCCAGGTCAGCCTCAGGCTCTCCATCCCCCGGAACCCAGCAGCAACAGCGCGGACTGAGGAAACAGCACGGAGGCGGCGGAGAACCGAGCAGCGTGGCCTGGGGCTCGGTCTGCAAGGGGCGGGCTTGGCTGCGCCCCCGTGGTCCTTTCCGTGCGGGGAGCACGTTCGCCTGGCTCGGGTTTCCCTTTTCCTTTAACCGGAACCGGTTCTGAGCCGGGAGTTCGCGGGGTTTCCGTGGTCACGCGTACCCCTTCAACGGGTGTGGAAACTGGCGTCTTCCCGCGTCCCCCGCGTGGCCCGCTGAAGAGGTCACCGGCTTTTGTCCCCGCTCAGAGCCGCGGCTGGGTGACACATGGCCTCGCAAGAGCCTGCTCGCCCCCGGGCTGCGGGCCACCTTCACCAGCCCAACCTGGGAGGCTGTGCTGCTGGGCAGAGATGGCAGTGCTGACCTGCGGTGCTGGTGGCCGCGCCGCACAGCGCCTGATCCCAAGGCGTGAGGTCCGTACTTTCTGCTG
>NW_004956478.1:0-4160 GCF_000276665.1 Chinchilla lanigera
CTCCTCTCCTCTCCTCTTCTCTCTTCTCTCTTCTTTTTTAAAGAGACAAATGTCAGACTCCATTCTGAGCTGCCTGTAGGCTTTCTAGCTAAAGAGTCACAGTTCAGCCTGAGCCTGAGCATTGTAATCTGAAAGGGAACACCTCTTGGAGCCCTGCACCCTGCACTCCGCACCCCACAGGTACATGCAAGTGAAAAGCAAGCACTACTTTTTGTTTTATTTTGTTTTTGTCTTTTTGAGACAAGGTCTCGCTGTGTAGTTCAGGCTGGCTTTGAGCTCATTTTGTAGCCCAAGCTGGTCTCAAACTCACAACAATCCTCCTGCCTCAGCCTCCTGAGTGGTGGGATTACAAGCGTGTGCCACCACGCCCGGCAGCACCACTTTTTGAACAACTATTTTGAGTTTGATGAGCAGCAGTGGCTTCCTACCCAAGTGTGCCTTCCACCAGCACTCCAAGAACATCTTAATTAAGACATAATTCCCATACTATGTAATTCACCCATTCAAACTGTAGAATTCAGTGGTTTTCATCATATTCACAGAGTTGTATACCCATCACCGTTATCTATTTTGGAGCATTTTCGTTATTCCAAAATGAATTCCTCTACCCATCAACAGTCACTTTCCACTTTCTTTAAATCCCCTGATCCCCAGACTGTTATTTGTTAATTTATTTACTTACTTACTTATCTACTTACTTATAGACAGGCTCTTGCTATGTAGTTCAGATTGGCCTTGAACTCATGGCAATCCTCCTGCCTCAGCCTCCCGAGTGCCATGATCAGGCATGCAGCTCCACATCAGAGCCCAAGGCTCTAATTTAATTTCTGATGCTATATAATGGGATTCCTTTAACCATGTTTTTAAATCAGTGACAGTAAATCTATCTCACGGCACTGCAGAGTACAGTGCCAGTGCTGGATCAAGCACACAGAGTCAGTTTTAGTGAACTGAGGAAGAGCTCAACGGCTAGGAAATCAGACCTGGACTGAAGTCCTGGCTGTGTACTAGCTAGCTGAGGGTTTTCTCAGGTAAGCCGACCTCCTTGAATGTATATTCTCACCTGAATGATGGAAATAATTCCTAATTCATGAGCTAGTTTTGAGTATTCCATAGGAAAGGATGCATGTAAAAGCAGTTAGTAGCATTCCTAGAATGTCATAAGTGCTCTACAGGTTGATAACATCATATTCATTCCAGTCATTCACATAACCGTCTGTAGAATGGGTCACACTTTATTGGCTAATCCATCCTGCCCCGGTTTAGCAGCTTCCTTCATAGTAAGCGGAGTTTTCATTTAACAGGTGAATGGCAAGACAGGCTTCGGAGCAGACAGGGAGAAGGATGCCCAGCTACAGTGCGTGGAGTGAGTGATAGGAGAGCAAATGAGGGCAGTTGGTGCAGATGCCTCTCTGAAGAAATTGAGCGATGATTTCAGGAGAAAGAACTCAGCACGAGGCAGAAGTGCAGATGAGCTGGAGGAAAAGGGGAAGGAGGAAGGTTATACACGGCGTTAGCCTCCTCCATAGGCAACTGATTCTTAATATCACTAGACCTGCTGAGAACCTCGTAAGACATTCAGAACAGCCTACCTTGGGGAAAAGGCAGAAACATTCGTCTTTTACCTCCCTCTCCCTAGGCCCAAAATGGTCTATTGAATTAAGTCCTTTGCAATTGTAGGTGTCAAGTGGGTCTTTCAGGGTTTTCTATGTGGCAGCTAAGCACATACCTGTAATCCCAGCAATCTGGGAGGCTGTGGTGGGAGGATCACAAGTTCAAACCCAGCCCGGGGAACTTAGTGATTAAAAATAAGAAATGGGTGCATAGCTCAGTGCCAAGACCCTGGGTTCATTCCCAAGTACCACCAAAAGAAGAAAGTTTTCTACACTGTGGCTTCTAAAAAGCCCATGACTAGAGCCGGGCATGATGGCACACGCCTGTAATCCCAGCACCCGGGAGGCTGTAGTAGGAGGATCGTCATGAGTTCGAGGCCAGCCTGGGCTACATAGTGAGTTGAAGGCCCTCCTGAACTGCATTGTGAAATCCTGTCTCAAAAAAATAAATAAAATAAAAGACAAAAAAATGAAATAAAAAGCCCAAGACTAGAAGCAAAATGTATGGAGCCCCAGCCCAAGTATAAAGTTGTGGGATTATACCTGGGCTAAGGTACAACCTATCAAGGGCTGCAGAGGACCATCACCAAGCAGAGGCTGGGTCTTTGAACAGGGCTGAGAAGATTTTATAGTAGTTGACAAGAGATGATCCAAAGAGCTGTCATTTAGTAGACACCCAAACACTGTTTTAAGTACTTGATGCAACCTCACAACCACAAAACAAGTAACTTGGAAGTTTCATTTTTTGGCATTTCAAAACCTGCCTTAGTTCCTGCCACACTGACACCACATCATCTGGTGAGCTTGTAGCTAAGGCCTGTACAAGCGTGTTCTCTCCTAGGAAGGGCTGTGGACTTGCTCAGCCTTCCTGCCAGAAGATCCTGTCATTCACAGATGCAGTTCTGTCTGTGTTCTCTGCTTTTAGTGACAGCAGAGGGCAGCAGAGTCCTTTCCACCCAGCCGTTTTGGGCAAAGAAGACTAAGGAAGACTTGGGGCTGTGCAAGGTAAAGCAAGCCCCTTTCCAAGGCAAATGGCAAATGAGTTTCAGATATCTAGGATAGGACTTAATAGCAATGACACATTTCCTTATATCTCTAAATATAGAGATAATTCAAACTTCTGAAGAAAAGGAGTTGTGTACTTGGAAATCTGAGCATTAGAGTAACTTTTTCTGAAAACAATCGTAGTCTGATGATTGCAGCGGCAAGCAGAAACACTGAAATGACACTCAGGATTTGGAGGCAGACTTATTTATGCTGACAGGCACTGATCAGGATCACTTCCAAAATGTCAGGCCCTGATCTCTGGTGGTCTATGGCTTATACTGGATAAGCAAGCAGGAAGTACAGAGGCAGAATGGCTTCTCAACTGGGGATTGGTTTATACAGTGTGCATCATAGTGCCCAGCCGTTTCTAAGAGACAGAAGCAACTGGAACTGCAACAGGAACTATTACCTGGCAACTGAGAAACTGAAGTGTACTGGATGGAGGGGCATTTTCTTCTACATTTCCCCCCTCTTTTAGTTTCTCCGGCAAATCTTTGGGGGCATATTATGTATGATCTTTTGAGACAAGGCCCAAGTAGAAGCAGTAACTTTAGGGTTGTCATTGTTCCTAGGATGACCCCTAGCCAAGCTCCCCAAGATTATCTTATTACAGCGATTTTCCCTCAAGTGTTTTTAGGAAGAAACATAATTTAGGCCTGTCTGTTCCGTAACATTACTCTGGCAAGGTAGTGAGGGAGTTAATCTGATCCAGGAGAGTGTCCAGTGTGCTTTGGAGGTTCACCAAAATCTAGGTAAGTGTTTGATTGATTGTTCTGTTCTCTTGGGGCAACCTTCCATAGAGTTTAAGGCAAAACGAACAAACAACAACAACAACAAAAAACCACAGCTGGCAGGGGACCAGGAAGCAAGGACTGGGGTAAGCAGTCTGCAGCTTGAATTTGCAGAACAAACAGTAGGGGTGTAACAGAAAATGGCCTCCTCAGCCACTATATTTCAGTTTGTTAGTTACCCAGGTAATAGTTCCTGTTCCAGTGCCAGTTGCTTCTGGTCTCTTAGCAACAGCTGGTCCCTGTGATGCACACTGTATAAACCAATCCCCAATTGACAAGCCGTTCTGCCTCTGTACTTTCCACTTGCTTATCCTATATAAGCCATAGACCACCAGAGATCAGGGCCTGATTTTTTGATTTTTTTTTTTTTTAATTTTAAAGAGTAAAAGAAGGGTAACATAATAATGGAGAGGGCTTACCAAATTACAGACAAAGTGGTAGGAAATTATCAATGGTTATTGTTTCATATATTGTTATCTACAAGATAGTTTCTCAGGAAAACAAATAGACAAATAATAGTGAGTTACAGACAGAGGAGGTAGGAGATCATCAATAGTTGTTGTACTACACTTTGGTATCTTCAAAGTGGCTTCTAAAGAAAATAAATAGAGCTATACATGAGTGACCTATTGAATAATCATTAACTACTCTCAATGGTTGTTGTGGGGAACACATAATGATAGACATGCATCCATTTACGAAATAGGAT
>NW_004956479.1:0-4234 GCF_000276665.1 Chinchilla lanigera
TACTCTAAAATCGGTCTTCCATTTTGAAATTTAGTTCACTCAGGTCTTGAGCTAATGCTCATGTAAACAAATGGGGGCTACTGCTGAGGCCCTGATATGAGAAAATCCAAGCATACCACTGGCCAAATCCTGCTGGGGGATCCTCCCATTCAAATGTGAACAAATATTGGGAGCTAGAATCCACAGGAACAGAAAAGAAGTTGTCATTGAGATTAAAGACAGAAACATTTAGCTTCTCTGGAATCTGTGCTAAAAAGCAACATGGATCTGCTACTAATGGGTGAAGAGGTACCACTGCCTCATCGAATGCTCTGAGATCGTGTACTAGAAGATATTTTCCTGATGGTTTGACTACTGGTAAAATGAGTGCATTGCATGGAGAGGGGCATGGTACCAGCATTCCTGTAGCCAAAAACATACAAAAAATGGGCTTTAAGCCCAGTCTAGCATTTTTCTTAAGGAAATATTTTTATATGTGAAAGTATAGATTAAGGTCTTCTAGGTGATGACTACTGAAGTGGCCTTCACATCCCTCTCTGGTGTGCCACTGTACCATGCTTGAGGCTGTTTCCTCAGCAGGGGCTTTGAACTCCATGCCCTCAGACTGGCTAGGTCTCTAGAAACTAGGACACAGGTTGCCAGAGGTTTTAGTATCAGAGTGGCCCTGAGTAGGAAGAGTATGCATCTTCCAATTATTGGTATGGGGTACTCCAGTGTCCCCATAAAGGCAGCTTTAAAGAAGAAATTTTCCAAATGACAGTTCAGCATAGGGGTATCTAAGTGGTCAAATTAACCTGCTCAAGGCCCTCAAATTTAGAATGAGAGGAAATCTCACCCAGGTAAGAAACTAAAAGTGAAAAGTCACACCAGTGTCACAGAGGAATATAATTTGTTTGCCTACTATTGATACGTCAAGTTTGTCTACGGAGAAAGATATTCACAAGAAAACCAAAAAAGCATGAACGAACGAAGCTTTACTGGAGCCTGCTGATGGATCATCTCTAAACAGAGTCAGAGATGCCTGTGCCATTCTGGGTCTCACCTTGGGCTTTAGTACATTTCAGGTTTCCATAGTAATCTTTGCTTCATTTTCAAAAATCTCACATGAATGTCACAAAATTAGCACAAAGTTTACCTTTCTCCCAGGAGGTCAGACAATCAAATTCCAATGACCACAGTCGGTTAGCCTTTAACCTGTTTCCCAATTTGCTCTGTGTGTTCTGTTCCTAATTTATGGCTTTGCTCTGCATTTAAGCATGTTAATAAGGGGACTGGGTTGTGGGGGTGTCAACTACAGCTTAAGTGAACTTTAAGTGACCTTTCTTACTGTGAAGTGAAAACCAGAAAAATGGAGTTTCTCTTGCCCTATCACTATAGCTAAAGTTACCCCAGGCTCCTGATAAGCAATTATGATACTCTAGTGTGGGAGCCTTGCAGGCTGCCTCAGGCACCATAACACTGACTCTCTCTACCTTATTCCCCTGCCACAAGGATGAGGGTTGACCTACTTCCTGTCTGAGAATGAGGTCAGTCTCTCTTCCAATGCCAAAAGTCTTGTGTGTTCTGACAGCTGAAATAAGGTCTAGGTAGTTTCTCAGGTATTCCTTTGCCAAGCACCCCATCCACTTGCTCTTGAAGCTCTCTGAGTTGCTCCCATCATTCTGGATTTCCTTAGATTCCCGTAGACTTGTGGGCTTTGTCATGAGCCTTGTGAAATAGGTTAAGCATGCATTTAGGCCCCCTCCTTTTGTTATCCTGTTCTCATTTGTAGCCTGCTTCACCATGGTTATGGCATACCAATTAAGTTTCATTGCCCAGTTGGCTTATTTTGGTTTGTGGTCCCAGTTGGAGTTTTTGGAGCTTTTCCTTAACAGCTGGACCTGACTGAATAGTAAATACTGCCTTAGGATAATCTGAGCTTCTCTAGACTCAGTGTCTAAATTAGTATATTAATGAAATCCCTATTTAAGTCAATGCGGAAAATAGTTGGAATGTCATCAGATCCCTAATTAATAGATCTGAGCTTATGAACATTCACAGGTTTGTGCATCTCTTGTCAAATGCTAGCTGCAGTGTCTTTGATGTATAATTTCATTTGACTTCTCCACCCGTCATAATCTCACTCAGGCCACTATTGGGACTGAAATAATGCACCAGTTAACAGTTAGCGGAAGGGGAAGCTGCAAAGGCTTCATCACTGACCTGCTTTTCAGCTTTGATAATCTTTTTCTCTGCGGGCAACCAGTGATGTGAATGATTTTGACCTCTCACAAGTTCACATCAAAAGCCATTGTTAGGGTATGGGAAGCAGACGCAAATTTTTCAGAATCCTCTGAAAAACCTACCAAAATGTTCCTTGCACTGCTGACTGAATCTGAAAAAGGAACTAGCACATAGACCGTACCACTGCTGTTTGTCACTGCTCGAAAGTGTAGGGTACTTGTGGTCTTAAGATATTGAGTTTCCTTAATCATGGTCCCTATTGTAAGTAGAACAAGACATAGTAAGGGGTGGATCCAGAGGACGGCCTTTATTTCTTAAGGGCACTGACTGAGCAGATTGCTGAAGAGGTAGCCTGTGGAGAGGAGGAACCAACGGCAGGAAGTCCTCTGCAGCATCAACTCCTGAGGGATAATGACTCCTTGAGTACAGATTAGGGCTCTGGTAGAGGCACATAAAGGCTTGAATGTAAGGCACCTTTGACAATTTTTCCTGTCTTCACAGTAAAGCTGTAAATAAAATAAAGCAATATATTTCAGGCTGCTGAGGGGTGACCATGTCCCATTTTCTCCAAGTAGATACATAAGCCATTTTTTATTGAATAGGATTTAAAAATGATTCCTTTAAAGGGCCGCAGTGTAGAAGGCATTCCAGCGGTTAAGAAGACAGCCAAGCTGGAACTCAGAAGGAACAGATGAGGTGGTTCCCATCAACAGAGTGGAGGAGTAAAAATTAGGTTCCAGGATTTTAGCAGGCCTATCCCTCAGTGAGTCCCCATTAGTACATTAGTGGGGACCTCACATGAATCTTTTGATAGCCTGAGGCTTTCAGCCCAAGTTGTATGATCTAGTAAGCCTGAATTTTTTGAGATCTACCAATCCTGCCCACAGGTCAGTCCCTATTAGTGGTGACCTGCCAGGACATCGTCTGGTAGTAGGTCTGCCCCTGTGTCAGTCTACAGTAGTAGGGTCCTGGCAGGGCATCTCCTCAGAGCCTGAGTCTTTCACCCACTGAGATGTGACTGGTTAAAGCCAAACTTCTAGGGATCTAGCAGGCCCGTCCCTGGGCCAGTCTCTATTGGTGGGCAACGGGCAGGCCATCTCCTGCTTATACAGCTCTTTCTGTGTCAGTGACTCATAGCAGAGACCTGACAGGGGATCTCTTTACAACCTGATCCTTTTAGCCCCTGGAATAAAACCTAGTGGAGCTGAATTTCTTGGGATCTGGGTCAGTCACCAATAGTGGTTCCTGAAAGGGCATCTCCTGCTAGCAGTCTGTCCATGAGACAGTTCCCAACAGCAGGAACCCAATAACACATCACCTGCCAGCAGGCTTAGGTCCAGAGAATATCATCTGACTAGATCAGGCCACAAAGGTTCATATATGGTGACAAAAATCTCAAGATCAAAGTCAGGCACTCTGGGCAATCAATGAAAAGGCAGCTCTCCCCATGTAAAGAGGAGAGAGAGATAGGACCAAGAAGCCTTGGAGTGATTTGGAGGCAGCAGAGGGGCAGTGAGTCAACTGACATCACTCCGCACACCATGTATGCAGCACAATGAGAAAGGGGTCTAGGTGCGGGATTTAAGCAGCCTTAGGCCAACAGGGTAGTGAGCGGGGAGTCTGCACGCTGTGAGAGAGGAGAGATAAATGAGACCGTGCAGCCTTGGGTTGTCTGTGCTGAGGCATCGGGAGCAGGCAGTCAGCCTACAGGTTTCCCAGCCTGCGACCAATGGCACAGGAGGAGAGAAACTGCCAGCAAAAATGGAACAGAGGAGGCTGTACAAGGACTAGGAGGAGCCAACTGTACATGGGGTTGGGAGAATGCTTAGGCTGTCTCTTTCTGAAGGCACCACAGCAACTACAAGGGTGAAACACCGACAAGCACGGTAAGGAGACGTGGAAGGGCTCCTGAGAGACATACAGAAAGTTGTGGGCTGAAGACTGGCACTAGCCTGTACATCTAGAGGCCACGAACAGCCCCGCCCACACTCAGCAATAAACCTACTGCAGA
>NW_004956480.1:0-4228 GCF_000276665.1 Chinchilla lanigera
TTTTAGCCAGGGATATAGCTCAGCAGCACAGCGCCTGCCTGGCAAGCACAAGGTCGTGAGTTTAATTCCTGATACCAAAAAAAAAAAAAAAAAAAAAAAAAATTTCAAACACTACAAATATGCAAAATTGGAAGCCTCAGATTCATTGTTTCATTGTAAATTAAAAACAATATACTTAGTATTCCAAGTTAAAATATATATATATGTATTATTTATATAATTATCTTAAAATTTTAAAATCAAGCTTAATACCAAAAGAATATATTTTTCCTTCACTGTCTAAAGCTTGGAAATGATAATTAGCCAGCTGAATGTAAGTGTTAATTTAATGAGTTATTTCTTTTTTTTTTTCTTTTGTTTTTTTTTCTGGTACCAGAAATCGAACTCACGACCTTGCATTTGCCAGGCAGGCGCTGTGCTGCTGAGCTAAATCCCCAGCTCCTAATGAGTTATTTCATTTGAATAAATTTACAACTTTTTCTTACCTCTAAAAGATACATGTTATTGCTGAAGATGTAAAGGCATTTTGATGAAAGACTGTAAATGAATGAATGGGCAGCTGAAAATGTGCTAACCCCGAAGAAATTGCTTATAAAAAGTTCAAGCCCTTTGTCTCCATTAACTGAGAAATACAAATCTAAATATATTTTTATTACATGTTAGAATCTTTTTGCCTCTGAGTACAAGCAAGGCTCATTGGCAACTTTTATTCACTATGTGCTAAAACCAAGGAAAACGACTCTGAAAATATATTATTTACAATATATACAAATGCATTCATTTCTGTATTACGAGATTTAAGTGTCCCTTTTTCCCCTGAACTACTGAAGGCTGAGTGATTCGCTCTCTCCTTGGGCAAACGTCCTGTGTGTCTCCCAGGAGCCAGGCACTGACAGCAGCAGTGACAAGCTGGGTGGCACGGTGGCCTGCTCAGGGTGGCCTCCCCAGGGCAGGGTGAGGACACAGGGCAGCTCTACAAGGCATGTTCGTGCCAGCGAACTGCAAGAGGCTTCGCTTGGTTGTCCCCAGTGTAATCGGGTTGGATAGCTATTTCAATACTTAGAAAAGCAGCTACATAGGGGAAATATTTCTTCTGGATATCCATGGGCAGATGAAATTCACAAACTGCTCTCAAATAATGTTCTCAGATGATGGATGTTTTTATTTTATATAGATTTCTTTTTTGTTTGTTTTTTGTTTTGTTTTTGAGATGGGGGGTTTTGCTATGTTGCCCAGGTTGGCTTCTAACTCATAATCCTCCTACCTTAGCATGCAGAGAAGATGGGATTACAGGCACATGCCACCATGTCCAGGACTTTATTTTCTGTGAAGCAGCTTTAGGTTCACAGCAAAACTGAGAGGAAGGTACACAGCTAGTGTCTGCATTCTCCGCCCCCACCAACCTTGGCGCTGTGTATTTCACGGGTTTGAACAAATGTACACTGACAGGTACCCACCACTGTGACCCCACAGCGTGTCTGCACTGCCCTGAACTCCCTGTGTTTCACCCTTCCCTCGTCCTCCCCCTTGTAACTGCAGAGCACTGATCTCTTCGCTGTCTCCATAGTCTCGCTTGTTCAGAAGGTCACATGCAGTCCTTTCAGACTTCACTTAGTACCATACATTTAGAATTAAGGTTAATGTATCTCTTCTCGGCTTAATAATTCTGTGTATTTTGCTTTTATTTTGCAGACAATCCACTGTCTGGATGTAGTTGTTTATACATATGTACACTGAAGGACATTTGGGTTACTTCAAAGTCTTGATATTTATGACGTAAGCTGCTACAGACATCCATGTATAGAATTCTGTGTAGACATAAATTTTCAAATCCGCACTTGCTGGACAGAATAGTAAGGTATGTTCTGCTCTGTAAGAAACCACCGACTGCCCTTCAAGATGGCGACCCATCTTGCATGCCACCAGCAGGGAACAGAGTTCCCGTTGCTCCCCATCCTCTGAGCGACCAGTGCTGCAGTGGTCGCTCCGCCAGTCCCGGTAGGCACGCAGTGGTACCTCACTGCTGTCTTAATTTGCACGGCACTGATAAGGCAGGATGTGGAGCATCTTTCTATAGGCTTATGTAACTTCTTTGTGAAGCATCTGTTCAGGGTTTTGAAATTCATTTTCTTTAAATTGGGTTGTTTGTTATTGTCGAGGTTTAACAGTTGTTTGTGTATTTCAGATAACAGTGTTAGGTATCTCTGTGAACATTTTTCTCCAGTCTGTGATTTACTTTTCGTCTCTTAACAATGTCTTTTCTAATAACCAAAATTTTAAATTTTATTGAAGTCCTGGTCACCAGCTTTCTTCTTTGATAGATTGTACCTTTGGTGTCATAACTTAAAAGATCAGTTAAATCCAAGCTTATCTAGATTTATTCCTATGTTATCTTCTCGCAGTTCTACAGTATTGCTGCTTTTTACATTATGTGATTCATTTTGAATCAGTTTTTGGGAAGAGTGTATGGTTTTTAATCTAGATTCTTTTGTGTGTTTGTTTGTGGCTGTCCAGTCTCCATGCCACTTGTTGGAAAGACTATCTCTTCCCTATTATCCTGTGCTTCCACCTCTGTCCAACTGACTTTATGTGGATCTATTTTTTTGTTCTGTTCTATCAGTTTACTTGTCTACTCTCTTGCTAATAACTGTCTTGATTGTTGTCACTTTATATTGTCTCAACATCAAAAAGTATTAATTCTCTAACTTTTCCTTCTTCTAGACTATGTTGGCTGTTCTGAGGGCTTTTTGCCTCTCAGCATAAGCTGTAGAGTCAGTGTGTCAATATCTGTAAAATAAGTTTCTGAGATTTTGACTGAGATTGTGCAGAATCCTGATTGGTAGATCAAGACAGATCAGGTAGAAAAGAACTGACATCTTGAATCTTCCTGTCCACAAACATGTATTATCTCTCCATTTATTTATTCTTTGATTTTTGTTTTCGTCAGGGCTTTGCGATTTTCCTCCTACAGATCATGTGCATTTTTTGTTAGATTTATATGTAACTATTTCATTTTTAGAGGTGTTAAAGTAAATGGTACTTTTAATTGTAGTTCTATTTGTTCATTTCCAGCACATGGAATGACTCTGTATATTAACCTAAATTCTACAATGTTACTGTAATGGTTTATTAGTTCCAGGAAGTTTTTTGTCAATTCTTTCTGATTTTCTACATAGATAATCAGATCATCTGCAAAAAAAGAACTTCGTTTCTTCCTTTCTAATCAGTGTACCTTTTACTTCCTTTGCTTGTCTTAATGCATTAGCTAGGATGCCTAGTTTGATGGTAAAAAACAATATTCCTAATTTTAGTGAGAAAGATCCTAGTTTTCTCATCAAGTGTGATGTTAACTGTAGTTGCTTTTGACAGATATTCTTTATCAAACTGAACAATTTCCCCTCCATTCCTAGTTTATCATGAATGGGTATTGAATTTTTTTAAACACTTCTTCTGCAGCTGTTGATATGACAGTGTGGTTTTTATCCTCTAGTGTGTTGATGTGATGGATTAAACTAATTTTCAAATGTTGAACCAATCTCATATGACCAGGATAAATTATGTATGGTCATGGTATGCACACACACACATGCATTCAATTTGCTAGTACTGTGTTGAAGGTTTTTGCATCTATGATCATGAGAAATATTGTTCTCTAGTTTTCTTATAATGCCTTTGTTCTTAGAGTGATGCTGGCCTAATATTTACTGAATGAGTTAGAAAGAGTCTTCTCTGCTTCTGTATTCTGGAAGATTCTGAAGAACTGATCTCTGATATAACCTATTCTTAACTGGTGAAATTCAGCAGTAAACCTCCTCTTGGCCTACTGCTCTCAGTTTTGGAAGGCTGGTGTAATGATTGATACATTGTGTCAACTTGAGAAGTTTAGAAGCTTTACTAAGTAACTCAGCAGTTCTACATCCTAGAGTGCAAAGGACATGCCCTAGGGCAGCTGTTTACTACAGGATGTTGTAACGGTTGATTCACTGTGTCAACTGCAGAAGTTTAGAAGTTTAACTAAGTGACTCAGCAGGGAGCCAGGGTCCTCACTTTGTAAACAACCTCAGCCTGTGCAAGAGGAGGGCATGGAGATGGTGTGGGTGTAAAGGACCCACCCCAGGGTGGTAGCCTGCATACAATATAAGGGAGGAGAAGCTTGCTCTCCCCCTTTTTGCTCTTGTTGGTTTTGCTGTTTTCTGCTGCCATGAACTGTTGCTCACTGCCATGCCAC
>NW_004956481.1:0-1457 GCF_000276665.1 Chinchilla lanigera
CTTCCCCTCCTTATTTTCTCTCTCTCTCTGCTGTTTGAAACAAGGCCTCCCTATGTAGTCCAAACGACCTTGAACTCACTGTATAGTCCAGGCTGGCCTTGAACTCACTATGTAGTCCATGCTGGCCTCAAACTCAAGGCCATGCTCTTGTCTCAGCCTCCCAACTGCTGGCACTGGCAGTGTGCACTACCATATCTGGCCCTACTCCTCCTTTCAAAACCTTTGTCTGCAGTTTTTTCTTTCAGTTATGTTTTTCTTCCATTTCCTTCCTCTCCCCAAACCCCTCCGTGTTTCCCTTCTCATTCCAATATTTCTCCCCTTTCCCAATATCTAGAATACATTTTGGTCTTTATTTACACTTTGAGTATCTCACACCAGAGAAGCCATGTGGTATTCAAACATGTGCTTCCAATTTATTTCAGTTAAGAGTATGGTCTTGCCAGGCGTGGTGGCACACGCCTATAATCCCAGCACTCAGGAGGCTGAGGCAGGAGGATTGTTGCAAGTTGGAGACCAGTTTGGGCTACAAAGTGAGCTCAAGGCCAGCCTGAACTGCATAGTGAGACCCTGTCTCAAAAAGACAAAAATAAGGTAAAATAAAATAAAAAATAAAGAGTATGGTCTCAAGGTGCATCCATTTAGCTGGAAATGTCTCAAGCTTACCTTTCTTTATAGCAGAGTAGTATTCATTGTATAAAAATAACAGACATTCATCCATTCATTTGTTGACAGGCATTTCACTTGTTCACAACATTTATCTATTACAAACCATACTGCTATAAACATGGCTATGCATATATCACTGTGATACCATACTTTTAATTGTTCCCATAGAATACAAAGAAATGGAATAGCTGGGGAAAGTAGAACCTATAGATCCAGGTTTCTTTTTTTTCCTTTGGTACAGGGAATTGAATTCAAGAGCTTGTGCTTGCCAGGCAGGCACTTGTGCCACTGAACTATATCCCTGGCCATTAGTGTTAGGTTTCCAAGGAATCTCTACGCTGATTCCCACAATGGTCCTTCTAGTCTCCACTCCCATCAACAGTGCAGAAGGCTTCCTGTTGCACTACAGCTTCCCCAGCGTTTGGTATTGGTTGATTTCTTGATAATAACCATTCTTTTCAGACTGATATGAAATCTTAGCATTGTTGAGATTTGCATCTTTCACATGACCAGTGATGTTGAACGTTTTTTCATATATTTATTTGCCATTGCCATTTGTTCTTCTTCCTCTGAGAAGTGTCTGTTCATTTCAAATGCCCATTTTTGGATTGGGTCTTTAAATTTGGGTGTGTTGACTTTGTGAGTTCTTTATATATAATATGTATGAGCCCTTTGAGAAAGAGCTGGCAAGAATTTTTTCCAGCACACTGACCTATCTCTTCACTCTGTGGTTTCTTTTGCTGTGCAAAAGCTTTTCAATAAGATGAGATCCTCCAGCACCACACACACAG
>NW_004956481.1:3011-4038 GCF_000276665.1 Chinchilla lanigera
ATTTTGGTGGGGATTGCATTAACCATAGTAACTTTCACGATGTTGGTTCTTCATACACAAGAACTGGAATGTCTCTCCATTTTTAGATATGCTCCTTGATCTCCTTTTTCAGAGTACTATCATATGGTTTGTGTCTGGATTTCGCGCTAAACCCTCATGTGGTCACAAGGGGTGGGCTTTGTGGAGGCAGCTTAAGCTAGAGTTTGTGACTGGTTCACTATCTAATGCTAGGATTCCGGTTGGGAGTGATACACCAGTCCTAGAATGGATAGCCAGCATATAATATAAGGGAGGAAAAGAGCCTTGCCCACCCACTTTTTCATTTGATTCTTTTGACATCTTGCACACCCATGAATGATTGCCTTTCTGTTACACCACCCAGCCTTGGATTTAATTGATGTGGACTGAAGCCTCTGCAAACTGTGAGCTCTATAAACCTTTCCTTCCTTAACTTTGGACGTTGGTTATTTTGTCGCAGCAATGAGAGGAAAGTAGCTAAGACATACTATAATTTTCAGTGCACAGGTTTTTTATGTCCTTCATTAGGTTAGCTCCTAGATATCACTTTTTCTTGGATGTTATTATGAAAGGCTGTTTTTTCTCTCAGTGAGTCTGTTATTTGTGTACTGAAAGGCTATTGGTTTTTGAGCACTGACTTTGTATTCAGTTATGCTACTGAATTTGGGTATTAAATCTAGAAATTTCTAGATGGACTTGGGGGACCTTCTATATAAAGCATCATGACATCCACAAATAATGATAATTTAACTTCATTCTTTCCTATCGTTTTTCTTTTTATTTCTTTCTCTTATCGAATTGCTCTAGCTAATGTTTCCAGACCTATATTGAATATGAATGTTGAAAGTGGACATACTTGTCTTGTTCTTGAATTTAGAGTGAAAGCTTTTCAGTTTTTTGTCCATTTAGTATGATTTTGGTTTGTCACAGATGGCTTTTACAGGATTGAGGTAAACACCATCTATTCCAATTTTCTGTAGGGTTTTTATCATGCACGGGTGTCACATTG
>NW_004956482.1:0-697 GCF_000276665.1 Chinchilla lanigera
AGCCTGCTAGCACAAACCCTTCATGTCACTGGCTCAGACTACCTAGATTCCACCACTGACCTTGGGGCCTTTGCAGCATGAACCAGGCCTGCATGAGATATTCTTGTGGGTCTGGGCCTCCAGTTGGATTCGTGGCAGGTATTGTTATGAGCTCTAGGTCATCAGCTGGACTCATGCAGGTCATTTCCATGGGATCCAGGCCCGTGGCTAATATCCTCTGCCTTAGTGTATAGACAGGTTCACTGTGCTCTGTTGTGTATTGTTATTTGAGTGACTATCTTAAATAGTCTTATAAAATGTGTGTCCTGTGTTATATTATTTTGCCTTGAAAAAATAAGCCAGAGAGCATAACAAGTTCTAAGGCAATGTAAATCAAACACTCATCCACTGTTAGTGAATGTAAAGTTCTCCCAATTTTGCATTACACTGTACAGGCCAGCAACTGATATTTGAAGCATCTTCTAGGCTATCTATATCCTCAACTGATTTTGTTTCATCCCATCCAGGACTGCGTCCATTACACGAAGTAAATGGCCTATTGAATCACACCCATGTTCATGTGTCCTTTTCTCTTAGTGTCCTCAAACAGATCAAACAAGATCTCAGAAGGTTTTCAGACAACATTGACGAGTACACTGAGGTCATTTGGGGACTCTCTCAGGCATATGAAATGGAAGGATGCTGAAAAGATGGAGTT
>NW_004956482.1:2419-4103 GCF_000276665.1 Chinchilla lanigera
AGATGACACACTGTTATGTGCCTGACAGAAGAGCTCTCTAGCCACAGCACCCATTCTCTTATGAATTTCCTGGTACACAAGGATGATAGAGACCTTCTGGCCAAGACAGAACTTTGCAAAATCGCAAAAAAATATTTGGACCTCATCATACTTAGGGGAACAAAAAGACTTGAGGAAAAGAGAATTTATCCCACACTTTTTCCTCACAATCCAAGACCTAAATCAGCTAAGGTAATTCCTATCACTTACAGGCTTTTGTTGCATTGGATAGCAATTTATGGTGAGATTGTGCAAGCCTGCTCGTAGCTTGCAAATGAATAACAGGAAGTAGGTACCCATATTTAACCTTGGGATGCTGACTCCCAGCATGAGTTCCAGAAGTTAAACAAGGGCTTCTGAATTCCTCAGCATGTAGCTTACTCACAGGACATCATTTTAATTTGTATTTGTCCTACAAACTGAATGGGTTTGAAATGCTTGTAATCATTTTCTGGCCCTTACCCAGGACTGTGGACCAACTCAATAGTCTGTAAGGTACCTTAGTCATGAATTAGACATTTTTGCAAAGGAATGTATCTTTGGATGCTGTACCTCTCCTAGTCGCAGAGGAATCCAGAACCACTGTAGTCAAAGATCTCACTATATATACCTATCACAAAATGCCAAGACTTCTTTCTTCCAAAGGAAGCCTATTTATGGCTATCACACAATCCACATGTTCAATACCAGGCTGAATAATCAGCCATCCAAAGAAAGCTTATATCATGCAAAATATCGAGGCCTTCACTAACTGTGTTCAACAAGTCTTACATAATACCTCAGCGGGTTTGTTTCCATTCTGAATGAAGAAAAAAATTAATGAGCTAAGCCATCCTCCATAATCTGATGGCATTAGAAATTCTAAAGCAGGACAAACAGTAGTGCATACATGTAAATACTGAATGGTATGTGTAAATTACTCAACATTCTCTTAATATCTTGATTACTAGTCAATACAGCAAATGACAGTTTAATGTTCTTGTGGATTCTGAATTTCTCTCTGCCTTCTTTTTATCCTCTTTCTGAGACGCTATTATTGACTCTTCCTGATGGGAACATTTGTTGATGGTATTAACAATTGTTCTTTCAGGAGTATTTCCTCTAAAAGTTCTGTGAGATATGCTGATCACAATTGCATGAAATTTGCAGAAGAGTTTTGGGACTATGACCATTTTCACTATGTTGTTTTTTCCTATCCCTGACCACAGAAAGTCTTGCCAGTATCTGATATCCTCTACAATTTCCATTTTCTCAGTACTGTAATTTTGAAAAAATAAATGCTTTCCTTCCTGTTTTAGATGGATTCCTAAGCTTTTCATGTTTTTGGATGCTATTGGGAAGAGAGTGGTTTCCCTAGTTTCTCTCTCAATAAGTTTGTTGTTTGTGTACAAGAATGCAATTGATTTTTGAGTATTGCCTTTGTATCCAGCCGTGCAACTGAATTTGGATATTAACTCTAGGGGAAGAGTCTTTTGGTGGAGTTTTTGGAGTCTTCTATGTAGAGCATCTTGTCATCTGTGAACACTGACAATTTAATTTGTTTTTCCCAATCCTTATTCCCTTCATTACTCTCTCTTGTGTAATTGCTCTCGGTAATATTTCCAGTACTATGTTGAGTATAATTGGTGACAATGCACATACTTCT
>NW_004956483.1:0-4165 GCF_000276665.1 Chinchilla lanigera
TTTTCCTTTTAAACAATTTCTTCCCATTTTACAGTATCTGTTGTACATTTTAGACCTATTTATTGCATTTTCTCACACCAGGGAGACAATATGATGTTCACACGTGAATCTGATTTCTTTCACTTAAGAGTATGGGCTCAGGTTGCGTCTATTTACCTATAAAAGTCTCAAGTTTATTCTTCTTTATGGCTGAGTAGTACTCCATTGTATAGAAATACCACATCTTTTTTATGGATTGTTTTTTACTAAGAGAGACATGCACAAGTATTTAGAAGTGTTCTTTGTACATCAGATGTATATAGAGAAAGCTAACAGTGAATGTATGTGGTATAAAATGTAAGATATATAGTCTTCATTGAATATAGTATTGTCATCTTTTCTGTAAGTCTGGAAATTTTTCTGTGTGTATGTGTGTGTGTATGTGTGTGTTGCTGGGGATTGAACCCAGAGCGTTTGCACTGAGCTACATCCCCAGTCCTTTTTTATTTTTTGTTTTGAGAGAGATCTCACTGAGTTGCCCAGACTGTGTTCAAAACTGTGATCCAGATACCTCAGGGTCCCAGGATGCTGGTATTACAGGTGTCCCCCACGATGTCTAGTTCAAGGCTTGGAAATTTCAAAATAAAATGTTGGGGAAAATGTTTTAGCATTACTAATCCTGTAGTTTTGGCCATAACCAATTGTAGGGAATGGTTATTATTGCTTGATTTTTGTCTTTAAAAAATTATTAATGCAAGAGGACTTAATGCATAATATATTCATTATAATAATTATTGAATATTATAAAAATATTCCCTTTTCTTTTACCTCTAAGCACACAGAAAATTATCATTTTTGCATTTGAATTAAATTTGTGTATTTACTCAGTAAGTGTTCATATGAATACAATAATTATACACTAACTAGTTAGCCTAGTGTGTTAATAGTAACAGCTGATTATAGAAATACATTCTTCTGGTACAGTAAGTTCTTAGTAGTTTACCTGTTTGAATTGTTTATAGCATATATATTAACTGTAAAAGTTTCTCTTGAAAGTCTCATGCAGATTCAAAAATGTGAATTGGTCTTGATCCATACCTACCCAGTTGGTGAAGATAGCCTTGTATCTGATCGTCCTAAAAAAGAGGTAAGTGTAGAAGTATTGAAGGAAAGGTATTTTTTATAATTGTTATAATTAATGCTGAGAAAGGTAACTGTTATGATGATCATGTTGCCAATATTTTCTGCTAAGAAAATATTTAAAATTTTCAAAGCAAACACATGAGCAACATTTAGGTTGATAAACATAAAGACTGTTACAGTTTTTAAAGTATTTTCTGTTTTGCTTGGCTTTTGGTATTTATTTTAATAATTACCATACAAGTTTTTTGTTTATTTTTACACTGCTAGTGGTCAAACCCCAAAGTAGTCAACTACTGAGCTACATCGCCCGCCTGTTTTATTTTTTATTTTGACATAGGGTCTTGCTAAATTGCCCACATTAGCCTCTTAACTTGCAATCTCGTCTCTGCCTCCCAAGTTGCTGGGATTGCAGGTGTGCGACACCATTCCCAGCTAGTTATTTTAATACCTTTTTATTATACAAAAATCTTTTTGATCATAAGGAAACTAGCTTCTACACACTGCAGGGGGGATTATTCTCTAGGCTTTTTGCTTTTTAAATAGATTTAAACAGCCTTAAAGGAGATGATTCTGTTGACTTTTTTGTTTTGTTCTGTTTTGTTTGTCTTTTTGAGACAGGGTCTCGCTGTGCAGTTCAGGCTGTCCTTGAGCTCACTTTGTAGCCCAGGCTGGTCTCGAACTTGCAACGATCCTCCTGCCTCAGCCTCCAATGCTAAGATTACAGGCGTGCGCTACCACGCCCGGTTCTGTTGACTGTTTAAGGGATCCACATCATGTTATTCTCTGTCAGTAGTCTAGGTTATAAAATACATCCACGCACAGTGATACACTTTAGTAATCTCAGCTACTTGGGAGGCTAAGGGAGGAAGATGGCCAGCTTGAGGCCAGGCTAGCGAACTTGGTAAGAACCTCTCTTAAAGTTTTAAAGGAGGGAGGGATATAGCTCAGTGGTAGAGTGCTTGCCCCTCATGTGTGAGGGCCAGGGTTCAATCCCCAGTACTGGAAAAAAAGAAAAGACAGAAAAATATCGATGTATTCATTTTTGTAATCATATCAAATTATATGTTTTTTATGCTCTGGGATTTCATTGTGTACTTTTTAATGTAAACATGTCCAGTATTACCTTAATCTGTGAATTTTTATACTTAAGTGGTATTTAAAGACATTGCCATTGTGTTTTAAGTTTATTCATGATAAATATTATTGTGGAATGAGGAAATTTTTGTGTTATTGTGAGATAGTAATTGGCTGCCTTATCCTGTTTATTGGTGATAAAATAAGATGTTTCTGTTGATTTCTGTATTCTTTAAATTTTATCTGAAGGATTTTGTGCCCTCCACAAAACGAATTTTTTTGTACAGTATTTTCTGTAAGCTACTTCAAATCCATTTTGCATATATAAATAGAAGTACAAAATCTAGATTAAAAAATAGTTAAATCAGAGAGCATTCTACCCTAAGTTGCAAGAGGGGAAGGACTGTGTCTCCTTACTGTTGTATTACTCAGGGCTCACACATGATGGGCATGTCTCTGGCTTGTAAGTTAGTAAACTCTAGTTAGTGTGTGTATGCGCAGTGAAAGAACATTATAAAAATATTTTCTGAAAATAATTATGTTTCATTTGTCGACCCATGTCTTGGTTACTTTTCTTAAGTTACTGAGACAAAATACCCAACACCCAAAATGAAGGAAGGAAAGGTTAATTTAGCTCACAGTTTGTGGAGGTTTCAGTCCATAACCAGCTGGCTCCAGGGCAGGGCAGCATGGCACAGGGGCAGCAGTTCAAGGCAGCAGAAGACAGCGAAAGCAGCAAGAGCAAAAAGGGATCAGAGCAAGCTCTTCCCTCCCTTCTGTTGTAATCAGCAGACTCTCCACCTAGAGAGGGTCCTTTACCCCCATAACGTATCCAGGCCCTCCTCTTGCACAGACTCAGGATGTTTACACAATGAGAACCCTGGGCTGGGGCTGTAGCTCGGTGGTACAAGCACCTGCCTGGCAAGCACAAAGTCCTGCTTAGTTAAGCTTCTAAACTTCTCAGGTTGACACGATACATCCATCATTGCCTTCCCAAAAAGCCTAAAAAGTAAAAACACTCCTTTTTAATGGATTATAATAAAATATTTAGTGCTAAGTTACAATGAATTAATGTTTTCTGGGTTATTTTTCTTGTATTCTTTTCTGTAGTTGTCTCCAGTTTTAACCAGTGAAGTTCATAGTGTTCGTGCAGGACGGCATCTTGCTACCAAACTGAATGTTTTAGTACAGCAGCATTTTGACTTGGCTTCAACTACTATTACAAATATTCCAATGAAGGTAGGCAGTTCTTGTCCCTGCTGTTTTGAAAGCTCTACTTTGCTTTGTAAATATTTGTTCAGACATGTATTATTTATTTTAATTGACTTTTAATTTACTTTTTCTTCCCATATCATATTTTCTGTTTGGCTAGCCCACAGTCAGTGTCTTTGACCAGGTCAGTAATACTGAAAAACAACAAGAAAGGATCACAGAACAAAATTCATTGCTATTTCTAATGAGAATGTGCTATAGGAGGTTTTTTTAAAAAATTGTGTTCTAAATATTTTCATCAAAATGTAAACTGTGTTTTAAATTATTTTTCTGTGATTCTTTTCATGACACCTGTGGTATTATATTTTACTCGCTTTGTGTATTCTAGTTGATCTTCTATTTTCTATACTTTTGTTCTTGCCCATCCCCTATAATGGTGTTTATAACTAACAGGTCTAACTACAGAAAAATCACTCACAGCTTTCCATTAGTTTATTACATTGTGGCTGAAAAACCAGACATGAGTCATATGATTTTTTTTTTACAAATGGATTTTCTTAGGAATCTTATTTACTATGTTCATTTTCATCGTATTATCATTGGGCTGTGTAATATCAGTACAATACCTGGTCCATAGTGAGATTTAGGTGAATTGTTACTGGGTAGAATTGAATATAATTTCATTGATTATATCTAAAACAACTAATTACTATACTTAGAAGTTTACATTGACTTTCCTGTAGTCAGGAAATATTGA
>NW_004956484.1:0-4158 GCF_000276665.1 Chinchilla lanigera
CAAGTGTATGTCATCATTTTATGTTCAGAAGTTTTAGAAAAATAAATATAAAATTTTTGGCAAAAATATAATTGAGGAAGGGTGTTTTCATAGGCTCTTTACCTTGTTTTTCCTTGTACTCTGGATAAAGGGGATCATGGCTTTATCTTCTGATCTGCAGTGATAGGGGAATATGAAGGTGGAGTTTGTAGGACTGTGGCTGGCGTCTCTTCCCAATTTGTGCTTGACCCATCTGATATTCAAGACCCACAAGTCTGTCCCAGGTCTTAGTCCTTTGTCTTAATTGCTTTTCTTATTGCTGGGGCAAAATACCAGGCACCCACAAGGTAAAGAGGAAAGGTTTATTTTATTTCACTTTGTACATGTTTCAGTTCATAGTTGGCTGGCTTCACAGCAGGGTGGTGTGGCAGAGGAGCATGGGAAAGGAGAAAGAGTCCATGGTAGAACAGGCAGGAAGGAGCCAAGTGAGCTTTCTGGATTTTTATCCTGTCCAGGCCACAAAACCTTTAGATGGTGCCGCCCACACCGAAGGTGGGTCTTCCCATTGTACATACCCAGAAGGATGCCAAATTAGTCAGTGGGCTTATCTAGTAGCACATACTCTTAATCCCAGTATCAGGCATCCATGATCCAACCACCTCCCAAAAGCCCACCTATGAGCACATAAGGCTTTGGGGGGACATCTAGATATAATTTATAGTATTGTTCATCTCTTAAGTACATAGCTTATGGTTGGGCATGAAGATATGACCTCAAGAATTACACATTACATGTCAGCTCTTTGGGAAGATGGGACAGGAATTCTTAGATTTTCTATGGGTTTGACCAATCTATCTAAAGAGTTCTGAACAAGATCAGATTATCCTCTCAAGAAACTTTCTGATGCAGGGGCTGGGGATTTAGCTCAGCAATACAGCACCTTCTTGGCAAGCACAAGGTCGTGAGTTCGATTCTTGGTACCAGAAGAAAAACAAAACAAAACCAAAAAGAACAAAAACAAAGAAACTTTTTGATGCAGCAACAGGATTACTTCATAATTGATTGCTAGAGAGGAAAGTGGGGAGGCCAGCATGAAAGCGTATGCTGGGGAGCTGTGAGCATTTAAATTCCTGTAACAGGGACCAATTCAGCATGTGGACATTGTCGAGGACGGCTTATGAAAGCAAGCTGCCCATGTCACTCTCTACTACTTACAAATTGTGTACGAGTAGCGTCTTACAGTTTTTGCTCATCAGGTATAAAGTAATTTTAAAAAATGGAGAGAACATAATGCCTATGGTCTGACTCAGTATGGTCTCTAAGTCTAAAACATATCCCAAATTACCTGCCATTTAAAATATCCTATAGTTGTTGCATTCGTTTGTCACCTGGAGAAACAGGACTTGAAATGGCTTGTTAAAATAGTTGCTATTGTTCTTTTTTATTATTCTCTTTAAAATGAAAACTATAAATTGGGATCACACAAAAAAAGAAAAAAAATAGCCAACAGCTTCAGGGGCCCTAAATAACTTCTACCAAGCAATGATTTGATAGGTTAATGCTAGATGAAGCAGTGATGTGTACATTATATCACCCTTAATGAAGATGTGAGTTTACAGAAGTTTACTGAGCAGTGATGTTTTGGGGCATCTCTGAGCCTTGGACATTGAAAGATTAATCAGGATCTTTAGGAATAGAAGCCTATATGGGTGTCTGCAGCAACCATGCAAAACACTTCTTTTCTTTAGAAGGTCTTGGATGGGAAGACTAGAGTTTGTTTATTGTATTTTGCTCTTTGCCACATCTATTCTTTTATGGCCTAAATATTCTTTTTCTTGCAGTTTAATCTCGGATGAAATGCCATTATCTATCAGAGAATGACTTCTCTGCCAGTTTCCAATTGATGCAAGTCTCTGACCAGGTACTGTGAGAAATCACCATGCTTCACTGTGGGAGAGAAAATCAAGGGAAGGGCTGAAGCAATGACTTTGGATGTTTCTGTCAATGAAAAAAGACGATAAAAAGTAAGCAGTTATGGGGAGCAACATAAAGAACATTACAAAAGAAACAGTGTTCATTGCAATTCCATCGCCAAACCCACAGGAAAAAAAAATAACAAAAGCTTATGCTTGGTGTTCAGAGAGTGTGGTGATGGCTTTGTAGATGAGTTCTCCCCTAAAGCAGCACAACATATAGCAAAGCAGGAATTCAAGAAAATGTGTGTGCTGGGCATTAAAGTAAAGGGGTTGACTTTCAACAAAGTTGCCTATCTTGAAGGAAGGTTTTAAAAATATCTACAACACATAATGAAATACAATAAATACACACATTCGTAAGTAGGTTAGCAGGGTTTTAGGAAATGGAGTTTCTTAAAAACTATTGTAAGATCACAGGTCCCTGGAAATGGAAACTTAGGACCAGGCTGTAGTATGAGTAACAGAGAACATCAACAACCAGGCATGGTGGCACATGCCTGAAATCCCAGTACTTGGGAGACTAAGGCAGGAGGATCATTGCAAGTTTGAGACCAGCCTGGGCTACAAAGTGAGCTCAAGGCCAGTGTGAACTGTGTAGCAAGATCTTGTCTCAAAAAAAAAAAAAAAATCAACAGTTTGAGATTGTGTCCTTTACAAAACTCATGGGGGTGGTACTCTTGTTTGCTGGTTCCTTCCTTGGGGTGGAGAGCCCTCTGTCACCTGTGTTCTCTGCATTAGGATAGACAAGATAAGATTTGGAACTGGACCTCTTTTTTCATGATTTTTTGTGAAAACTTGCTCAAAATCCAGGGTCTACCATAGAAGCTCATTTTCCTCAAAGCTTCTAAAGCTCTCTTTTGTGTTCTGCCTAGATGTAGTGGTGCCCTACATCAAGCATAACACATGGTTGCCTCTCCTCTTTTCTCCTATTAGATTAACTCACAGATTCATAGTCTCCATGTAGAGGGACTCTACTGGCCCCTTAGAGGTCTTCTTACCCCAACTCCTGATGATTCTCGAATGCAGACATTGTGTGTAGCTACATGGACACAATCTCTTGCCCACCTGATAGGGTTTTCTATGGCCACCTCAGGTGTTGGTGTGCTCTAAGCACACCCATGATTTAGCTACATAAACAAGATTCATTCATTTGTTTGTCTATGTTTTCACTTCATGGGCTGGAGATCTTACCCAATGCAAATATTTCACTGCCATGGACTCCCAACAGTTCTGAAATTTCCAAGGTGTTTGTATGTAGAATGAAATTTCAGAAATACTGATTCCTTGGTAGTTCTATTAGTCTTGTAGAGAGATTAACATTGAGATTATAGCTAGGCCTTCCAGTTTTAGGGTCTAATTCATAAGAACTTTCCTAGAAGCTATTGTTAGAGGCAGTAGAGTTCAGGTAGAACTGGTGAATCCCAGTGTTGTGCAGGACTGTGTATGTTGTTCTTTAAAGCAGAGAGCAATCAGTTTCAATTCCCTTAGGGAGTATTTCCTAGAGGTAAGCTAGGGTCTTGTCATTGACTTGTCTGAGTACAAGAGACAAAGGTCTGTATTACTCTGATTATAGACATTTTAGTGGACAATAAGGCCTTACCTTATTATGTAATCTACTGTTTTTGTAGAGGAAGCTGGTATGTGTCAAGTTCTTTTTTTTCCCAAAGGTGAGAATGAAAGACTCAAGGTAAGATATGAGCCTGGGGTGAATGTTGGCGAATACAGCATCAAAGCCTATGCCAAGGTACTGTCATTGTCCTGAGCTCACGTTGCCCCTTCTATCGGTCCATCACCATATCCATCATCATAACTGAGTAACACGTATGCAGGTGCAGGTGCCTCAGCTCTGGTGTGTGTGCAAACTGATTTCACCAGGGCTCAGATGTTTAGGGCTCTTTAGGCCATTTCCAGCTCTTGGCTGCCTGAGTTGTTTCAAGATCTGTACAGCTCACCTATTCATTGGCCTCCAGGGTCTCTGTGTTTTTATGCATTCTCCTCAGCCCCAAGTGCTGCTTTGGAACCCAACAAGTGGATAATAACTGGGGAGGAAAAGCTCCACTTGCTATTTCTGACTGTGATACAAATTCCCAAACTCCATCACCTCTGAGATGCAGGAGGCTCACACTAACCTCTAATTGGGTTGAGGGTTCAAAATCCCTTATATAATTTCCTGTTTACAAACATTTTTACAAATCTCAGAGAC
>NW_004956485.1:0-1100 GCF_000276665.1 Chinchilla lanigera
TAAAACTGCAGAATGAATTCTAGGAACAACAGAGGTTAAGAGTAGCAAGAATTTATTGAGGGAAAGAGAGCTGCTAAGAGGGACAGAAGTGGGCCGGGGAAATGGGTCATCCCTCGACCCTGCTTCTTTCTCGAGGGTGTTTTATTGAGCAAAACCATAAGGTGAGGTGGGTTCAAGGTCAAAGAGAACTATAATCAATGAACAAGATTACAAGTACAGTCCCTTAGGTAATATTGATCCAAAGGAAGAATCACAGCATGGGTGTGAAGAGGGATAAAATTGTGGTCAACCAGTAAAATTACAAGTGCAGTCACTTGGGTAATATTGATTAAATGGGGATCAAATGGGGAAGCAAGTCCTTTGGAAGGGGTGGGTTAAAGTTGTGGTCCACTACTCCAGGTGAGTGATGCCTATTTAGAATATGAATCACTGCTGTTCCTCCCTAGGGAAAGTACCTAGTGAAAGTGCCTCCAGCCACAGTCATCTTCTGCACTGGCCTTCAAGGGCTCAGCGCTGCCTGACTCCCTACAATATTTCTAAATAACTTAGCTCTCTATTATCTTTCTGCCTCTGGGCTTTGGCATGCTGTTTTCTCCATGTGGAATGCTCTTCCCCAGGGCTTCCTACGGCTTGCTCCCCCACGTGGTCACTGTGGGGACTTGGTCTTTTGTTCACACCTGGGGCTGTATCACCTACAGCAGCGACTGCCTGCCACCTAGTGCTTATGGCTCTTTGATGAATGTTGAATTAATGAACTAATGAGTGAATAAATGGCTGAAAAAGGAATGCAGGAAGATTGCTGTTAGTTTTCAGCCAGCCTGGGCTCCATAATGAGTTCAAGGCCAGGCTGAACTACATAGGGATGATATGGGAAAGAAAAACCAAGCCATTCTGTGTTCTAGTGCCATTTTAAACATTAAATTTCTGTTTCCTTAAGTTTGTTTCTTGTAAATGTTACCTAACCCGTTGCACCCCATGCTCTTGTCATTAGACTTTTGTCCCCTATGTAAAATATCAAACACCTTTGCTCCGTTGTCCCAAGCTGAGCCCATGCTTTATAGTCTTTCTATAGCTGCACTAAATCGTATCAGTACCACCCC
>NW_004956485.1:6075-7165 GCF_000276665.1 Chinchilla lanigera
ATATTCTGTTCCTGTAGGGAATGCTCACTAATACACTCACACATAATGCTCCTTGCCCACCTTCCCAATGTCCTTCTCTGTCCTTGTTCTTGAACACCTGGGATTGAGTGACCTGAAACATTGGTTCTCTGCAACTTGCTATTTGGTGACAGTAGCACAAGGGCCAGGCCTGGCAGACGCCAAGCAGGGAAGGCCCAAGCCAGTGTGGAGGGGTACTGCTGCGGGTCCATCGGATATCAGCTCTGAGGTCGGAAAAGCCATGGAGACGGTGAGGGCTGGAAAGAGGCAGGTGTGTGGAAGGAGCAAAAGCCGAAGCAGACAGATGCCTGAGCAGACAGATGCCCAAGAAGGTGACCCTTAGGTATGGGGAAGACAGAACTCTGCCGCAGAAATACTGTTGATACTCGGGTAAGGCTGGAACCAGGTAAGGTTTTCATAACCTTCCTTGTCCCAGTTCTGGGATAAGCTTATCAACAGTGCACCCTCTGGTTTGTGCTGGGTATATGCCAGGAGCAGGTGATCCGGTGAACAAAACAGGGTTCCTGCTGGTCAGGGATTCACAACCAAGTCATAGGACATTCCGAGCATCAGCCAGGTACTTTCTATTCTGAGTGGTTTGTGTGTGCAGATGTTTAAATGTGTGAACTTGAGTCCTCACAACACTGTTAAGAGGCAGGTGGTATCCTCCTCACTACTGTCCTTGTCATTCTTTTTAGACAGATGAGGAACTGCTTCACAAAAAGATGAAATAACTTGTCACAAAAAATAGTGACACTAGACTTTGAATCAGTAGCTTGGGGGTGAGAAAGGGATAAGATGGGGGTGAGATAGAGGGTAGGTGGCAAATACAGCTTAACCCACGTAAATGTGAGTTCTGGACGAATGACATGATTTGTAGGGTCTGCACATCCCAGTTCATGCACAGAATGGATTTCCATGGGTGCCCTGTGGGGTTATTTACTAAACCTGGCGGCCTCTCCATGGGGTGGGAGTTTGCTCCTTCACACCACTGCCAGGCTGGGTATGGAGAAGGTGAGGCTGGATAGGTTGGCTTGGGCAGGTCCCAGGGCCAGAGGCGCTGCACTGAGCA
>NW_004956486.1:0-1054 GCF_000276665.1 Chinchilla lanigera
TTTTTGGTTTTTCTCCAGTACCGGGAACCGAACTCACGACCTTGCGCTTGCCAGGCAGGCGCTTTGCTGCTGAGCTAAATCCCCAGCCCCAATTGATGATTTTTTAAATCACCAGTTTCACTGGTTCCTGTATTTCCCAGCTATTATTACTGAGAAGGCAGAATAAAACTATAAAACAAGCAGTTGTTCAGTGGCTACAACAGATTGAATAACAGATTTATTACTTACTTTCTGACTTCTCTTGAATACTGGCTTTAAATAACTATAAGAGGAAAAGAATCCCTACATTCCATGCTTACCATGAAAATTAAAAAAAAAATCTTAAACATAACACATGCTCAAATAAGTGGTAGCCATTTTTATTATTGCTCAATTAAGTGGTAACTATTTTTTTATACCAGGAATCGAACTCAGGACCTTGCACTTGCCAGGCAGGCGCTGTCCCGCTGAGCTTAATTCCCAGCCCCCGATATCTATTTTTCTACCTTTACTTGTAAAACACTCACGTTCCCTTTCTTTTTTCTTTTGGTACTGGTGACTGAATTTAGGACCTTGCACCTTTACTGCTGAGTTATATCTCCCAGGCTCTATGTTCCCTTTCTGGCCCTTTTTGAATTACCAGTAATTCAAACACTTCATTTTATATTCAAGTTTTCCCCTATTCCCTAATATATAGCAATCATAAGTTCAAGTCCAGATGGGACAAAGTATTTACCTGTATCTTTGTCCTTAGCTTTATATACCTGACCATAGGTCCCCTCTCCGATAATCCCAATGATGTCAAACTTGTCCACACAGCGCTTCCCCCAGTCGGTTTCTGTTTGTCGTCTTTCTCCATAGCGAGGACAACAAATTCTAAAAACGAAAACCGCAAAAAAGTTTTTTTAAATTTTGTTTTGTTTTGTTTTCTAGTACCAGGAATCAAATTCATGACCTTGCACTTGCCAGGCAGGCGCTGTGCTGCTGAGCTAAATCCCCAGCCACAAGTTTTTATAATTGATGATTTTTTTTTTTTTTTTTTTTTTTGGTTTTTCTCCAGTACCGGGAACCGAAC
>NW_004956486.1:5447-6871 GCF_000276665.1 Chinchilla lanigera
GGTATTACAAGATCTTGTCTCAAAAAAAAAAAAAAAAAAACAATAAAAACTGAAAACATGCCACTACAAATGGCTAGGAGCATGGGCGCCACAGCCTGTAGCCAGCAGCCTATGCAGTCGTGGAGCCCTCCAAACCCTTCTCAATGTGATCTGGCCAGCTCTGCTCACAATGTTTAAATTCACAGAGAAATATCAATGGCTAACAACAGAAAACGGTAATGGAACAGTGGGAATCAGCAACTTTGCACTGGAAGCTATGGGGAATGCTGTGTACTACAGTCTGCCTGAGGTCGGGGAAAAGTTGAGAAACCACAATGAGCTTGGTGCTCTGGAAAGTGGGAAAGCTTCCTCTGCCAAGAGACGTGACATAAATCAGTGAAGCACCTGCAGAAATCCAGGGCTTGTCAAGGAATCCTGTTATGCAGCTGGCTGGCCAAGATGGCAGTGAGCGACCCTTCAGAACTAGACGAGCTCATGAGTGAAGAAGCGTATGAGACAGGTGAAACTGACTGAGGAATAAAGTGGAACCCAAGATAAACTAGCGCAAAGTGACTTCTTCCAGCACAGGTGTCTGCAATTAGTGGTGGACATTAGACCTGAGATAACAATTTTTAGCAGTACTATACCAATGGAAAAGAAACCATTCTCAACACTGTTCCTGGATGAAAATACCCCTTAACTCCCTAGTGACTGCAGATAAACACAATGTGCATTTTATATATGTATCTTATGATTTTTATTTTTATAGTGGCTGGCCTGGAACTCATAGTGATTTTTCCTGCCTCAGCCTGCCCATTGCTGGGATTAGTTGTGCACCGCCACACCTGGCTCCACCTTACAATTATTAGACTAGACTATAGGTTCTGATACTCAGAATCAATGAAATTATCTGAGCTAGGCGTGGTCACACACACCTGTAAGGGAGGCTGAGGCAGGAGAATCGTTGCAAATTCAAAGCCAGCCTGGGCTACAAAGTGAGTTCAAGACCAGCCTGAACTACACAGTGAAACTCTGCCTCAAAAAGACAAAAAAAAAAAAAAAAAAAATTACCCATGGTAAAAACTAGTTATAAAAATTATGTAATTCAAGGATAATACAGTTATCATAAGCCTTACATAATATTACTTGCTTTCATTTCTCCTTCAATTTGGGTGGAAATACTTAAATGTTCTTCTCCTTGGCAATAAGTGGGGGTGGAAGAGTATGTGTATCAGTTGCACAGTGTCAAATGAAGAACCTTTCTTAATTTTACAATAGACTGCATTGGCTGGGACTGCTATTTATCTATCTATCTATCTATCTATCTATCTATCTATTTATTTATTTAGTCTTTTTCAGACAGGGTCTCACTAGGCAGTTCAGGCTGGCCTTGAGCTCACTTTGTAGCCCAGGCTGGCCTCGAATTCACAACAATACTCCTGCCT
>NW_004956487.1:0-4154 GCF_000276665.1 Chinchilla lanigera
TAGACTTAAATATTCACCTTATATATTTTATTTTATTTTATTTTATTTTATTTTATTTTTGGTTTTTCTCCGGTACCGGGAACCGAACTCACGACTTTGCACTTGCCAGGCAGGTGCTTTTGCCGCTGAGCTAAATCCCCAGCCCCAACCTTATATATTTTAATCACCATAACAAGTCACCCATTGTGGAGGGCATGGGATCCTCATTCTCCTGCTCTGGCTGGTGTTCGTCTTCTTGGTATTGGAATGCGCCACAGTGACGGTGTGTCCCTGCTTCCTGAGCACTGGGCACCTTGTTCAATACAGTCCACACTTCATCTGCTCTCACTGAGGTAACACTCCAGGGAATGCCAACTTCACAGAGAAGAACATAGCGCTGAGGTCAGGTGACTTGCTCAAGGCCACACAGCTAGTAGGTGCTTAGGAAATCCAGTCAGTGATTAGTAGCAAAAGGAGGGAAAGCTAGAGAACCGAATCAAACTTCTCCTGCAGCCCATGACACTGAAGCTCTGAGAAGGTAAGTGAACAGCACAAGGACACATAGCTGGAAAGATGCAGGGGAATTTGGCTTCCTGACTCTTCCAGACAGACTCCAACACTGCTTCTCCATGGTACCCCCATCAAATGCCCCCAACATTCCTGGTGCTCATGTCCAGGGCTCTGGAGGCCCTAGGGATGGCAAAGTGTCCCCTAGATCACACTTGTGTCAGCAGCATAGTGCTCAGCATTTGGGTGAGGGGGAAAGAAGAGTAACAACAACCACCTAAAAGTCCTCTCTTACACACGTCATGCAATTTATATGGAAGTAAACACAACTACTTATTGACGGGATACTCAGATCTCACAATGTGCTGTGCCAGGAAAAAAATAAGTCAGCAGATGCAAGGAACTTGGCTACATTTATTGGGCTCATTGACTTAACCTGCAGACAGAGTTTTGGACTACAGCAACAGATATTCATTGTCTTTTTTTGGTGTCTCTCAATTCTTACTAGGACCATGGACCTTACAATGACACTGGGCAAAAGCTTACTGCCTGCATGCACAGACACTGAGGCTGTGGTGTCTGGTATTGTGAGGAGGAAGGGCTGGATAAAATGCTAGCGAGTTTGAAGATAGGAATGCAGTCAGATTTGTGTCCTTGATTGGTGGGTAATGAAGGATGTGTGTGTGTGTGTTTGCAGTCTTGGGGACTGAACTTAAGGATTTTGCACTAAGTTACCATCCCAGCCCTCTTTACATTTTAGTTTGCGATAGGATCTTCCTAAGTTAATAAGTTTCCCAGGCTGCACTTCAAGTTGTGATCACCCTTCATCCACCTGCCAGATGCTTGCAGCATGACGAGCTGCAAAGTTTAAGGAGCTTGGAGCAGAGAAAAATAGAGGGCTGATTGGTTGTAACTGGAAGTCTTGGTAGACAGTCTGTATCCCACATGCTGGTCCAGGAGGAACCTGTGAATAGTCCTGGCCTGGCCTGAAACTGTTAAGAATATCCCTCACTTCTGATCGAGGTCAGTAGGCCCTATTGTCACTTCTTGGGTTCTGCTCATCAGTGACTTTGGGTTGCACCAAGCTCTCGAGTCATTTTAGATCTGGTCCTGGGATCCACACCTGTGTCCTTCTCATAGCTTGAATAGTATTTAGGAACAGGGAAGTTGCTGTTCTGTGGATTAGTTTCAACCAGGAGAAAAGCAAGTCTCAGAGTGAGATAGATACCCACGGCTTTTCCAACTTCTTGGGGCAGCATCTTCTTGGATTTCTGTAAAGCACTGAAAGAGGATGCCAGGACCCTGGGAAGCTAACTGAGTGTTATGAAGTCCTAGGGTGGGAGAGCCTTTGGGAGGTGCTTCTCCATGAACGTAGATGAATAAGGTATTAATTACAAGAGTCAGGAGAGAAAACCCAAGGCTGTGTGGAGATTCAGAATGGAGGTTGAAAACCCAGGCTTCTAGCTGTATGTCAAGGGAGCTTGCTTCTCATGCCTTGGGAGAGGAGGTTTATGAACATGTTTATTCCCAGCCAATCCTCAGGAGTGCGTTAGTCCTTGCCCTCTAATAGATTGAACTGGGCAAGATGTCTCCTCTGTGCTGCTGGGGATTGTGAAGCAGTCCAGGTTTCAGGTCAAGGTGCTGAGAAGGCGTGGCTTCCCTGCTGCATATCTAAAACACGCACATGCAGGTGAATTCCCGTGCGACTTCACAATGCCACTGTTGTTGTGCTGCTCTGTGTTATTTGCTAGGTGAAATCCGTGTTTGGGGTGTACATCCTCCAGGTTCTCCCTGTGTGAGGGTCCCTTGAGTGACCCTTCCTCAGTGTTTATCTCTTTCCAATTCTGGGTAAAACTCTCTCAGGACACCCTCAGGTTATTTCTGTCTCCCTGCCATCCAGCTTTCCTTCTCACACATCCGTCATCCTCCGGTGCCTGTTGCAGTCCTAGGAATGCTTCTGATCAGTGGTCCTTCTGGTGTCAAGCACCAAGCCAGGTGGTTCTGTGGACATTTTCCTGTTCATTCCTCCCAATGACTGTGTTTATGTGTGTGTGTGAGGGTGTGGGATCATTACTCCTATTTCACAGAAAAGGACACTGAGCTTTAGAAAATCATTCACACATTGGCTGGATTTACTTCAATTCACAAAGATGCAGAAAGAGAACAAAGTTGTTTATAATAATCTCTGGTTTGTTCAAAATAATAACAAGCACCTATTAGGGATCAGGCACCTTGCTAAGGGACCTAAGAGGAACAACAGGGTAGGGGCATAATTCTGAAGCCTGTTGAGTGTACCATATGCCCCTGGGAGTAACGGGGCAGGAGGGGGAAGAGATAGGGAGGAACAGTGTTAGGACAAAGTGGCTCTGAGTACTGTAAGGTGAATAGGGTGGAACCAGTAACTGGCAGTGATGCACCCACCCAGCCCTACCTCTCATTATGGGGGTTCTGCAATGACATTTCTGCCCTCATAAGGACACTGTTCTGATTCTGGTATGATGGACACATCTGTATCATCCACATTTGAAGAGTGGGCCCTTTTCCCTCGAGCCAGGCACCTCCTTCAGTGTCTGGCAGAGGCAGGTCCTGTTTGAAACTCGGAGATAAGTAGGGTTCTTAAAGGTAGAATCAGGCAGCAGAGGTGAGTGAGGAAAAAAATAACTCTGCTATATGTAAATGCTCTTCTCAGTGCTTTCCTTTCAGAGCAAGGGTCAGGAAAGAACTAACTTATCCCATGTCAGTAGCATTATGGTCTGAATGGTTGTGCCCCCTCAAAGTTCATATGCTGGAATCCTACTGCGATGGTGATTGAAAGAGGAGGTGAGGGTTTGGGGAGTGATTATGTTATGAAGCTGAAGCCTTTCAGGGTGGGAGGAGTATCCTATAAAAAGAGGTTATCAAAGAGGCTCTAGAGAGATCCCCTCATTTCTGCCACCATGAGAGGACACAGCAAGAATGTGTCACTTGGACCAGGAAGCAGTCCTTTCCTGACACTGAATCTTCCTATGCCTTGATCTTGAACTTTCAGCCTCCAGAACTGTGCAAAGTACATTTCTGATGTGTAAATTCCCCAGTGTAAGGTATTTTGTTATAGCAGCCTGAATATATCAAGATGTGGTTTCTGGTGCAGGTAAAATGCATATCAGGGCAAGGAACAATGGACACACTTGTAATTTGTTGCTTCTCTCTGAAAGCACTGGGTGAGGTATTAGCAGTGGCAGACATGCAGCACTAGTCAGTGCTGGTGATTTTATCTGGAATGATCTGGTACCTGTGTCTGAAAAGAAGATGCCATGTAGTAGAATGAACCATACCATCAGCCCCTATTTGACTTGCTAATGTGTGCCAGCTACTCAATTTCTGAATGCCAGCCTCCTAAGCCTCTTGGAAGAGGTTCATACAGCTGGTAAGTGACTGGGCATACCTGATACGAGACACAGATACCACAGCAATGGTCGTACAATCTTTACCACTGCATTGGCCACTACCATCCCCTGTCCTCTGAAACTAATGCTTGTCTTGGGGAATTTTTGACTCTCAAAAACCATGTTCCTTATAGGAATCAAGTTATTTTCTGAAAAACCAGTGTTGTAGACCCTCTAAGCCAGAACATGTAAGTTAAATGTTTGAGTTTATATGTGTGAAACTCCTAGGACATAGTCATGCCA
>NW_004956488.1:0-927 GCF_000276665.1 Chinchilla lanigera
ATTTTTTATGTAGTTGGATTAATAGCTATCATCTTCCTGTTTTCAGTGTTATGTTTCTCTTTTTTCTCCTCCTTTGTCAGGTCTTTATTGAGCATTTTATATGATTCCATTTAATCACCTATATTATTATATGACTTATACTTTGAAAAAATTCTTAGTGTTCCCCAACAATTTTGTATATTTTAGATTTTAATTAATCTAAGTTTACTTTTTAAAAACGCCATACTGCTTCATATATAGTATAGGACCCTCATAACCAAATATTCTCAATTCCTCCCTCCCACGTCTTGTGCTATTTCTCGCATTCATTTCACTTATCCATGTGGTTAATTAGCCAATACATTTTTATCACTATCATTGCTTTAAATGAATATTTATATTTTAGATCAGGTAAGAATAAAAGAACCAAAAGATTCTTACTTTTATCTTCATATTCTTTTTCTGATTCCTTTCTTTCCATATGTAATGTTTGTGACCTATATAATTTTCTTTCTACCTGAAGAACTTTTTACTGTTTCTTGCACCGTTGGTCAGTTTGATAAATTTTCTTAGGTTTTGTTTGTTTGAGAAAATCTTCATTTCTTCTTCACCTTTAAATGATGATTTCCCTAGATAAAGATTTCTAGGTTAGTAGGTTTTTTTCTTTTGACACTTAAATATTTCATTTTGCTCTTCTTGCATTTATGGTTTCTGATCAGAAGGCTATTGTAATTTTTGGCCTTGTTGCTTTATAGGTGCAGCATTACTTTTATCTGACTTGCTTGAGGATGTCTTTGTTTTTGGTTTTACTATGATATGCTTCCATGTGATTTTTTGGTATTTCTTCTACTTGGTGTTCTTTGCGCTTCCTGCAGCTATGGTTAGATGTTTGTCATTGATTTGTAACATTCATGGCTATAACTTAATATATTCTCTATTCTTGTTCTT
>NW_004956488.1:2837-4187 GCF_000276665.1 Chinchilla lanigera
TTAGTATTTTGGATGTGATAATGGCATTGCATTTATGTAGGAGCATTTCTTATTTTTTAGAAGTACAAGCTAAAAGAGTTAAGGGTGAAGTTTGTATGTGTACTTTTAGAAACGAGAACAAATATGACAAAATAAAACCAATTGCTAAAAATAGGTGAAGGGTTTTACAAGAATCACTTGCCTTGTTCCTTCGATATTTTTGTAGTTTTTTTTTTTTTTTTTAAGACAATGTCTCACTATGTAGTTCAGGCTGGTCTTGAACTCACTATATAGCCCACTATATAACTCACTATATAGCCCACTATATAACTCACTATATAGCCCACTATATAACTCACTATATAGCTCACTATACAGTATTGCCTTGAACTTGTGGCAATCCTTTGTCTCAGCCTCCTGAGTGCTGAGATCATAACCGTGTACCACCACACCTGGTTGTAGTATGGGTGTGTGTGTATGTATATATATATAAAGTAAATTTTAGGGGAAATGCAAGGAATATATCTGTGTGAGCATATTTAGAGTAGATTAGAAGAAAGGAAGCCTGGAGACTAAACTATTCTAGGAAGCTTGTCACTCATTTTCAACCTCCTGTCTATAAAATATTTTGATAATGGAGAGCTGTTTATTTAATGTTTAACAAAGATGAGTGCAGAGATTTTTTTCTTAAATATGAGGGCCCTAAAAATCCTTAAGAGTGAAGAATAGCTTATGAGCAAATCCTGGCTCTTTCATTTTGATTCTATTGTGGAAAAGTCTGTTTCTGTTTAAACTAGAGATTTTCTTTGAAATGAACTTACATAAATATATACTCTACATATTTTCCTCTGAGTGTTAGGTCTCTTTTGGTATCATTTATCTCAACCCCATGTCGTGATTGTGAGCTAGTGATCTCACTCTCCCTCATCTTTCCCAGGCCCAACAATTTAATTTTATTTAGGAAAATGACAGTGCCTACCTACTTCCTAATTTGTGGAATTGTGCTCTAATTTTCAGTGAAAAGGAAATAAATTGTTTTCACATTTTAAAAGAGAATTTTGAAGAAGTCTTTAAAGATTAAGAATGCATTTAAATATATCTGAACTTTTTGAAAATAGCCCTTCTTCCCATTACTTTAGACTAGAGAATATCAGAGTATTTCACATTTTGGCATTTGTTTTATGAAATTCTGCTTTTTTACTCTTGCAATCATACATACATGTATGTATTGTCATAATGTAAGTTTAGAATATAAAGTATTTCTTAACATGGGTCATGATTAACAAAGTTTTAAAGCCACTACTTTGGAATATTTTTAAAACTATATAGAGATGGCCAAAAAGCTATTTCTTCTCATTCTATGAGTTTGGC